>NC_041402.2:188179532-188257032 GCF_900747795.2 Erpetoichthys calabaricus | reverse complement strand
TCTGTGTTTGTTTCTGTCTGTCTGTCTGTCTGTCCATCTTTCTCTGTCTGCGTGTCTGTCTGTCCGTCTCTCTGTCTGTGTTTGTTTCTGTCTGTTTGTGTGTATGTCTGTCCATCCATCCATCTGTCCGTCCATCTGTCTGTCTGCGTATCTATCTATCTGTCTGTGTGTCTGTCTGTCCGTCTCTCTGTCTGTGTTTGTTTATGTCTGTCTGTCTGTCTGTGTGTCTGTCTGTCTGTGTCTGTGTGTCTGTCTGTCCATCTGTCTGTGTGTCTGTCTGTCCGTCTCTCTATCTGTGTTTGTTTCTGTCTGTCTGTCTGTCCGTCTCTCTGTCTGTGTTTGTTTATGTCTGTCTGTTCGTCCATCCATCCATCTGTCCATCTCTCTGTCTGTGTATCTGTCTGTCTGTCCATCTGTCTATCTGTCTGTGTGTCTGTCTGTCTCTGTCTGTGTTTGTGTCTGTCTGTCTGTCTATCTTTCTCTGTCTGCGTGTCTGTCTGTCCATCTCTCTGTGTTTGTTTCTGTTTGTCTGTCTGTCTGTGTGTATGTCTGTTCATCCATCCATCTGTCCATCCATCTGTCTGTCTGTGTGTCTGTCTGTCTGTCTCTGTGTCTGTCTGTCTGTCTCTCTGCCTGTCTGCCTGTCTGTCTGTCTTTTTAGCTCGCTGTCCATCTGTCTATCTGTCTGTGTGTCTGTCTGTCTGTCCATCTGTCTCTGTCTGTGTGTCTGTGTGTCTGTCTATCTGTCTGTGTATCTGTCTGTCTGTCTGTGTGTCTGTGTATCTGTCTGGCTGTCCATCTGTCTGTGTGTCTGTCTGTCCGTCTCTCTGTCTGTGTTTGTTTTTGTCTGCCTGTCCGTCTGTCTGTCTGTGTGTCTGTAAATGAATGACAAAGCAGCAGGTGACACTCACGGCCTGATACTCAGCAGACAAGTTCAAAGTACAGCCTGATCAAGCGAGATGCCTGAACTCTGACTAAGCCCCCTTTTGAAATGCCATTCTAATGGGTTAAACGCACAGCTCTTACAGAGGACGCATCGCCTGGTGCTTCAGCAAACCCCCCCCCCCCCCCCCCCCCCCCCCCCTTTCCACAGCCCATTAGGAAATTGCATCAAAGCAACTGGAGCACAGAATTGCTCAGCTCCTCGGCAGCGCCGATTTAGCATTAGAGGACGACAAGACAAGAGACGCATAGAAAGCTCAGGGAGAGTGTTGGCCATTGGGGGCTCAGGTGGGTTTACCCCAAATGTTGTCAGCTCCAAGGAACCTCATCTGCCACAGTTTTGCATCTTTGAGGTGCTCGTTCCCATTTTCTGGAATGTCTCGTACATTTAAGATTGCTGAGCGCTTTGAGTAGTGAGCAAAGCGCTATATAAATGCAAAGAATTATTATTATTAAGATGTTTCTATCCTACTTCTACGATTTGCAGCACTTCTGAGGGAAATGTGAGATGAACAAACACGAAAATAAATAGATAGATAGATAGATAGATAGATAGATAGATAGATAGATAGATAGATAGATAGATAGATAGATAGATAGATAGATAGATAGATAGATAGATAGATAGATACTTTATTAATCCCAATGGGAAATTCACATTCTTCAGCAGCAGCATACTGATACAATAAATAATATTAAATTAAAGAATGATAATAATAAATAAATAAATAAAATAAATAAATAACACACAAGAATTATTTAACATTTATAATGTGTAGGAGGAAAACAAGCATCCCAGCCTGGAAGGAGGATGGTTTCTGACCCGGATGGGGGTCCGAAGCAGAATGACTGACAGACTGTCCAGTTGGCTGGTGGAATATAATGGATGGACCAGCGGAAGCTGGAAGTTGGGAGCAATTAAATCCCCCACACAGCAGGTGGCAGTGATCCTCAATGTGGCAGCCCAGTTAGGTATATCACACACAGGGGTGCTTGGGAGTTGGAGTCCAAAAGTGCCACCCTGTCAGGTTTGCTGAGTGCCCGTTGAGGACCTCCCTACTTTCTATATGTCCAGGAAGACATGGCAAAGCATTCCAAGGTCCAGCTTAACAAGTCACCTACTACCTTACACCGGAGATTCAAGACTCCGGGGGCAACGGGCAACACGCTCAAAAGTTAATAGAAATCTACGTTTTGGATCTAAAACTTGTATGCAAAATTTGGTTGACTCAACTGAAAGCGTCCTCAAGTCATCGTGTTTACACACACACACACACACACACAGTTCCAAAAATGTCATTTTCGGACTCAGGGAGGTCTAAAACGTCAAGATTCATCAACATCTCGACATCGAATCTTTGGAGGATTACAAAAGATTCCCAATACATCGCATAGGAAAAAGTAAAAAGGTTAATGAGTTCACAGCAACTACACATAACTGAAGATACGAGAGCGCAATCGCAGTCTCCAGAGCGACATAATAAAGGTGCGTTAGAATGGCTTAATAAAGGAATCCGCGATCTTAGACCATGAAGATGATGTCCAAACACTAGTCCGGACTGAGGACGGTGTCTCCTGCAAAAGTCTCTCTCAGATCGCATCGCTCATCCGCTTCATGTCTAAAGGGAGATGTCGTAGCCCGCATGAAGGCAGAAGCCGAGCACGTGACACTTGTCGCCATTAACCGACGCTGCTAAAAGGAGGAGAGCCTTTAGAAACGGAGGAAGCGCAGTTACAGTACTCAAGGTGCAGGAATTGAACTTGGTAGCGTCGGAGCCGCTTATAACGGAACACAATATCATATTAAATAGCATAAGTCAGGTAACATACGTTATAAGCACCTGCAAATTGTATTGTTACGTGAATTCAGCCTTCGATTCTCCCACAGTCCAAAGACATGCAGGTTAGGTGATTTGGCGATTCTAAATTGGCCCTAGTGTGTGCTTGGTGTGTGGGTGTGTTTGTGTGTGTCCTGCGGTGGGTTGGCACCCTGCCCAGGATTGGTTCCTGCCTTGTGCCCTGTGTTGGCCGGGATTGGCTCCAGCAGACCCCCGTGACCCTGTGTTCGGATTCAGCGGGTTGGAAAATGGATGGATGGATTCAGTTGATTCGCTTTCGTGTTGTGGTACCTAAAGCACCAGCGATTGTACTCTTAAGGCCGCCACACATTACGTGACTTTCCCACTGATTTTCAGCCACACACCTCCTTCACATAAGCTTAGCGGATTGGGGGCTGTCACCGTCACGCTCCCGTGAAGATCGGTCATGTAGTGTGACATCCCCAACCACTTGGTCCACTTGGACCACAACTCGCCCCGACACCAATGTCACATTATGTGACTTCAGGTCATAAGGTATGTCATGCTTGCTGACCCTCTCAGTGGACCACGGCAGTGTAAATGACTGAAAGTCGCAGACGGCTATCCAACACAGCTGTGCCCGCCTCTTTTTCTGACAGCCAATTACGTGCTACCTGTGCTGTGCCACGTGATAACAAGTTCAGCCCTTTGTTGTCTTTCTGTCAAGGTGCAGAAAACACAAGACATCAGACAGACTACAAAACTTGGATCTCTAGTTGGATAACCGGCAGGTGACAAAGAGGAAAGAGAAGATGAGAATGGAGAGAGGTCATCAGTGGGGTCCCTCAGGCGGCAGTCCTGAGTCCGTTACTTTTTCTGATTTATTTTGGTACTGTATAGTTAATTAACTTCTGAAATTTGCAGATGACACTAAAATTGAAGGGATGGCAGGCACTGAAGAGGCAGAACAAATAATTCAGGAAGACTTGGACAAGCTTCAGAACTGCATGGACAAACATCTGGAAAATGGAGGCGTTTAATGTAGAAAAGTGCAAAGTGTTAGACGTGCTGGGGCCAAAGGAACATCAAATATGAATACAAGATGGGAGCCACAGGAAGCAACTTCTGAAAAGGATTTAGGGGCTTATGTTAATGCAATATTTTAATCGATTAAGCAATGCAAAAGGGCAAAGGAAATGATGGGTTATATCGTAAAAACGTCTGATTTTAAATCATGGGACATTATGCTCAAACTATATAACACACTATAGTGAGACCACATCTGGAGACCTGTGTGCAGTTCTGGTCACTGTGCTACAAGTCAGACATAGCAGCACTTGAAGCGGTGCAGGGGAGAGCAACCCAGTGCATCATGGGACTTAAGGACATGTGACAGAGGAGACTGAGTAACAGGTCACCAGAAATTAAAAAAAAATGTAACTACATCTTAGATTTAGATTAAAATTGCTGTTTTTAATTACACTACATTATCCTATTATAAAAATAAAAACCTTTTTCATATAGGAGACATGAAAAATTTGTAAGCAATGTTGACTAAAGTGGGGTTTGTCTAGGATGAGGGGTTGTGAATCTTAAACTTCATTAGTTTCATAGTAATATCCACCCTGCCTAATCAAATACAATAGCATAATACATACATTTAAAATTAATATTGAACTACAGTAATAATAATATTATTATAATAATCGGCTGCTTTCGGTGGCGTTTCGTCGCTATTCGATTTCATTTATTGTATCTCTATGGTGGCTCCGTCATTAAAACGCGACGTAAATTATTATTGGAAAGAAATGTAAAACAATTAAAATGATTAGATTTAAAACAAATCACACACAAGTGATATTAAAAGCAATACAATGTATAATACTATATTGAATGCCAAACGAAACTCCGTGCCCCTTCACTCTTTCTGAGCGCTTCTCTTAGACTTTTTAAATTGTCCTGCAAGTTCAAAGGCGCCTGCGCTTTTAAATAAACACGCGCGTTACAAACTTGTATTTTAAAAGGACATTGTGACTGACACCTTAAACTGATTCCATAAATGAACAACATTTTACAAAATGAAATATTCCGTATATAATTTATAATCTAACGCCCATGGGTCCAGACCCTGTACCGGGAGAAGCCCGTTTGGAATCTAGGCGGTGTAAACAGACGTCGCAACTCGTTGTTCATTATTATTAGTATTATTAGAGTTCGTCGATCCGTGGGATGTCCGGAACCCGCGCCCCTTCAGCATTACAAACGGTGCCATCTTTCTGTTTATACCGCGGACTTTAAGGAGCGCTCGCCACTTGGTGTACGGAGCATGCGCACTTCTACTTTCCTAATCGGCGCCTAGCGCGTTACAGCACCGGCTCTGTCCATACGATAGCGAGCCGTTTTAACATTTAAGGCAGTTCCCCCTGCTTATCAGTTACTACGCTGATATCGTCGATTTCAAATTTTATATCAAGGTTGTACAATTTGATATCGAGCTTTTTGAAATTTGATACCCAGTGTAAACATTTTGATATCGAAGCTTTTGAAATTTGATTTCAAGTTTTTAAAATTTGATATCGCGTTTTTGAAACTTAAGAACTTAAACGCTAATGTACTGTATTATGGTAGGCCGTTTTAACATTTAATCCATCCATCCATCCATCCATCCATTTTCCAACCCGCTGAATCCAAACACAGGGTCACGGGGGTCTGCTGGAGCAAATCCCTGCCAACACAGGGCACAAGGCAGGAAACAATCCTGGGCAGGGTGCCAACCCACCGCAGGACACACACAAACACACACACCAAGCACACACTAGGGCCAATTTAGAATCGCCAATCCACCTAACCTGCATGTCTGTGGACTGTGGGAGGAAACCGGAGTGCCCGGAGGAAACCCACGCAGACACGGGGGGAACATGCAAACTCCACGCAGGGTGGACCCGGGAAGCGAACCCAGGTCCCCAGATCTCCCAACTGCGAGGCAGCAGCGCTACCCACTGCGCCACCGTGCCGCCCAACATTTAATCCATTTTACAAAATTTGATATCATTCTTATAAAATTTGACAGATTTCAAAAGCTCGATAACAAGTTTTATAAAACTGTAGCCACTGTGACCCTCCAGAATCAGAGCTGGGTACCCCTGCCCTAAAGGCACCATATAAAATATCGTAGCGACTTGAACCCGTGAGACAACAAGCAGGGCTGAGTCTGCAGGGTGGGCCGAGTCATACTGCATGTGCTGGAGACTTCTGAAAAGCAGTAGGGCAGGTCGGACTGGAAAAGTCCAGCTGTGGAATCACCGCACGTTATCGGGGTCTCCTGAGAACAACAGCGGGAGTTTCTTTCAAGGACCATTCAACAGCTGCTGGTTGATGTCATGCCGTCTTCCGCCGTATTTCGGGTGGTTATCAGTCAATCGCCATTGCACAAATCGCTCTTATTAAGCAGCGACCGCAGACGGCCCTCCTCAAAAGTCTTTTATGTCTTTGTGATTTGTGTAGTGCCCTTCCTGGGAAAGTCCCACATACCGATGTTTGCAGGAATAAGTCCAGCTGCAGCCTTTCTGGTCGCACCATTCTCATATTAATTCATCCTATTTTTTTTGGATTGTACTGCCGTAACCTACAGATCAGTGTGAAAAAATAAGTGCACCCTAAGAAATCCGAACAATACTCAAAAACCGACCTTTGCTCCACAACAGCTAATGACTCTGCTGGACATCTGCAGTCAGCCAGAATAAATAGTCTGGGGGCGGGCCTTCAGCAATGACGTAACAGCAGACCCGCCTCTTGTGACTCCCCTCTCAGAACATAAAGGTAAATGCCCAAGAAACATTAGATTAGATCAGATCAACTTTATTAATCCATACACAGTACTGTAAAAAAGTAAGTACACCCCATGACATGTTTTGTCCCCTTTTAATATATACGCATCTATCAAAATTTGACTTTTATGTCTTTCGGTAGGTGGCACGGTGGCGCAGTGCAGCGCTGCTGCCTCGCAGTTGGGAGACCTGGGGACCTGGGTTCGCCTCCCGGGTCATCCCTGCGTGGAGTTTGCATGTTCTCCCGGTGTCTGCGTGGGTTTCCTCCGGGCGCTCCAGTTTCCTCCCACAGTCCAAAGACATGCTGGTAAGGTGGATTGGCGATTCTAAATTGGCCCAAGTGTGTGCTTGGTGTGGGTGTGTTTGTGTGTGTCCTGCGGTGGGTTGGCACCCTTCCCGGGATTGGTTCCTGCCTTGTGCCCTGTGTTGGCTGGGATTGGCTTCGGCAGACCCCCCTGACCCTGTGTTCGGATTCAGCGGGTTGGAAAATGGATGGATGGATGTCCTTTAGTAAAGATGATTTAGCAAACATCAAGCCACCTTGCTTAAATTAGATAAACATAAAAGCAAATTTCACATGTGGAAAAAGTAAGTGCACCTATCACTACCTTAAACACCACACATTAGAATCAGGTGGAAACCTAAAATACATAAATATGAAATATTTGAACTACACAATATTCAATGCAAAAAATCACAAAAAAAGTAAACACATAAAATAATCAGAAGAAGATGAAGAAAAAATTTTATTATATATAGCGCCTTTCTAATAATTCCATCAAATACATATGACAAAAAAAGAAAAACACTTAGACCCCGTGTGATACCTAACAAGTGTGTGTGTGTTTGTGTGTGTGAGTGGTCCTATGAATGCACTGATGTCCCATCCAGGGTGTGTTCCTGCCTTGTTCCGAGTGCCATCAGGCTTTGTTGCCCCCCCCCCCCCCAAACTTGAATTAGCTGCTAGGTGCTGTGATGTAATGGTTAAGGCTTCGGACCTCAGTCACTGAGGTTGTGGGATCAAATCCCACCGCTGACACTGTGTGATCATGAGCAAGCCCACTCAAGCCCACTTCTGTTCACTCTGCTGATTCACGACTGGGAGGCTGCTTACAGCTTTAACGCCATCATTAAGTCTGCGGATGACACGACGGTTGGGGGTCTCCCCATTGTTGGAGATGAGTCAGCTCGCAGAATGGAGATGCGACAACTGGCTGACTGGTGCAAGTGCAACAATCTGTCTCTTAGTATGAACAAGACCAAAGAGATGATGATGGATTTCAGGGTGACCCATGCTGCCCTCAGCCTTAATGCACACTGAGGGGTTCAGTGATGGTGGAACTGGTCAAGAGCACCAAATTCCATGGTGTGCACCTGGCAGCTGACCTTACTTGGCTCTTTAATGCCACCTCAGTGGTCAAGAAGGTGCAGCATCTTTATTTCCTTCGGCAGGTGAAGAAGACAAGCCTACCTCAGTTCTCACCACATTCTGTGGAGGCCACCTTTGAGAACGTTCAGAGCAGCTGCATCACAGTCTGGTTTGGGAACTGCAGGGTCTCTGACTGTAAGGTCCTACAACAGGCAGTACACATAGCAGAAAAGATCATTGGGACTTCTCTGCCCTCCACTGAAGACTCCTTTGTAAAGTGCTGCCGAGAGCCCACCAGTTGCACTATCTCTTTGTCCCACTTTCATCTGGCATAAGGTACTGTAGCATCCAAAGTAGATCTACTAGGTTCAGCAACAGCTTCTACCACTTGGTGGTCCAGACCCTGCCCTACTCACCTTAGATCTGACCCTAGTGGCATATTTATATGCAGTACATTTGTTATTTTGTTTTGCTAGTGTTAATTAATTATTTCTTTATTACTATCTCTTTCAAATTATTACTGTTGTAGTGGGGCGGGGAAAGGTAGGTTACTTAGGGTGGTAACTGAGCAAAGAACCCCATTTAATTTCAAGAAAAAAAAGCAGAAAAACAAATGGAAATCAAGTCTTCAAAGGGCATCTGGCCGGGCGTTCACAAAAGGGGCAGCTTGTGACTCGGGTCAGCACAGGAGGCGGGTCAATAAGTAAATGAGATACCGCCCTCCAGGAGCGATCTTCTCATACATTGGGCAGAGCAGAAGGGGCGGGGCTTCTTTCGTGTCGACGCCCTCAAGGGGCGGTTCTCTCAAAGCTACAAGGGAAGAAGGAGACAAGACTGTTAGTGTCCTGAGGTGGAATTACTTACTTTAGGCAAACCTGAAAGACGACCTTCTGGCACGTATGCTTGGCACCATCTATTTAAGTAACTATTATTGTTTATTAATCTATTATAGTATGGCATCATTCTTGCACTTGTTTAGGTTGCACCATGGCACTCCTGTTATTTTGTGCCACTGTAGGCCACAATATGCTGTATGGATGGTGTGACAATGAAGCCACTTGACTCGATTTGACTTGAACACGCCTGTGCTCCATTGGGGGGGTGGGGGGATAAAAAAGAAATGTCACCAGTTTTACATCACCTTGCCAAAATGAGCAAATCTCAAATGTTGGATATAAAAAGTCTATACTGCCCTGCCAAAATCACAGATTATGTATAATAAAAATATGAAAGCAAGAGAAATCCTTGACAGAACTTATTCCACCTTTATTGCAAAACTGCAATCTATACAAAGAAGGTGACAACAAATTAGAAACTGGGTAGTGAAAAAAAGGAAAAACAAAAATCCTACAAAAGTCCATATCAAATCACAAATAACAGAGACATATACATTGTGTTTGTCATTCCAACAGATGGCGCATCACAAACGCCATCTGTTGGAATGAAAACTGCAGTGCATTTTATTACTACATGGACAACTTAGATTATTCAACCCGTTGCAGATAGTTAGCACAGCTTGTGCAATGTATGAATGCTTAAAGGTTCTATAAACATTATTGTGTTTGTCATTCCAACAGATGGCGCATCACAAACACCATCTGTTGGAATGAAAACTGCAGTGCACTTTATTACTACATGGACTACTTAGATTATTCAACCCGTTGCAGATAGTTAGCACAGCTTGTGCAATGCATGAATGCTTAAAGGCTCTATAAATATTACTGTGTTTGTCATTCCAACAGATGACGCATCACAAACACCATCTGTTGGAATGAAAACTGCAATGCATTTTATTACTACATGGATTACAAAATACAATATTAATGCTGAGGTCTACATGGACTACTTAGATTATTCAACCCGTTGCAGATAGTTAGCACAGCTTGTGCAATGCATGAATGCTTAAAGGCTCTACAAATATTATGAATTTGAAAGGATGTGGCTGTGTTCAGAATCAGCCAATCACAATGCGTTTCATCATCTCAAATTGTAATTAGCTTACACCTACTTCAATTCCAGTGGGCTCTGATTGAGCTCAGATAAAGTTTGGCTGTTCCTGTAAAGGTTATTCTGATATCTTCTGGGTTGCAACATCCTCTTAAAAACATGGTGGTCCGCAAAGAGCTTTTAAAACATGAATAGGATCATTGGTAGGTATCAATTAGGACAGGGGGACTAAGAAGTATCCAAAGCATTAAATACCCCACAGAGCACGGTGAAGACAGTCATCAACAAGTGGAGACAATACAGTGACTCTACCAAGATCAGGACGTCCCTCCAAGATTGAGAAGGAGAAAACTGGCCAGGTGGGCCATGAAAAGCTCCAAGCCCGTCCACCTTGGCACAAAACCTTCAAGTGTCTGCTAGGAAGCTGAAGATGGAGAGGAATTCCACCTTATAGCATGGCAGCGAACCAAAGCATACATCAACATCAACAAAGCAATGACTTCATCAAAGGAGGCTCAGTGATCTGGAATAGCCCAGCCAGAGCCCACCCAGACCACTGGGGTGACCTGACGACAGTGGAGCACACGAGATACCCCCACAATTTGACAGATCTGGAGGAATGGGCAAAAATCGCCAGTCCAGATGTGCCAAACTGATAGAAAGATTGAGTTGCTAGAATTAAATCTGTAGCTGCTCCTGGTTGTTTTCTCCTGGTACAGATGAGACCACAATCCGGCTGATGTCTGGAGAGTATTTATTTGCTCTCTATCTCTCTCTCTCTCTTTTACAGCTTTCAAACACCGTGAAAGACTAAATTACACTAAAATAAAATAAAATAAATCCTGCGGTGGGGTTTGTTTCCTGCCTTGCGCCCTGTGTTGGCTGGGATTAGGATGTAGTTAGGATATAGCGGGTTGGATAATGGATGGATGGATAAAATAAAGCTAGTCAATTAAACAATAATCGAGTTACAGGGGTATAGGGATAACAAAATTAAAACATACCGTGTGCACCTTCTGACCAGAAATTCAGGAGTCCTAATTACAGTCTCTCTGACACGGCACACCTTTCTTCAGCTTAGAGTCCATTAAGTGTCTCAATAAGCGCATTTCCGTTCCGCCGATGACCGTGATCACGTGACCACAGCACCCTTCCGTTCAGACCAGCTTTGCACTGCTCAAAGATATTGAGATTGAAAATAAATCAAATAAAGTTGCGGCAGAAAAGAAAATATTATCTACAATAAGATCACACCACAACTATTATAGTACAGTATACCAGTAACGGCGCACAGCACGTTCCACTTGAGTTGAGCATTCCTAGTCTTCATCCTCTTTCTCTGTACATTTATCATTCGTTTGCTCAGAGGTTGATGCGCTTGCTGCTTCCTGAGCTGATCTACTTAGATAGATAGATAGATAGATAGATAGATAGATAGATAGATAGATAGATAGATAGATAGATAGATAGATAGATGATACTTTATTAATCCCAAGGGGAAATTCACACCCCACATTCCACCCTAGCGGCCCGCTGCTTCTCTTCTTTCGTCGGCATCTTTGGCGCCCTGCCTGTGGTTTGTTTCAATCCCTGTGTTGGCTGGGATTAGCTCCAGCAGACCCCCGTGACCCTGTATTTAGGATATACCGGGTTGGATGATGGATGATTCGAATTCTGTATAGATATTTATAACGATAAAAAAGCGAACAGGTATGAAATTTGAGAAAAATTACTCAACCGGAAGTAGTATTTTATTTAAACAACCATCTGAATTTTTTGTATTATGGAAATATAAATGTGTAGGCCTACACGATATTAAAAACTGTATTTAATAGAACGCATATTCTTTCAATAACTGTTATTAATTCAATTTTAATTTATACATCATCAGTTTAACGATAACGTGTAAACATTGAACATGCCGTGTGAATATAAAGATGTGATGGGAACAATAAGTTGCTATGTCCAGCTTGTGTTCCTGGTAATACATTTAATGTTATGATTTTTTAATTTTTATTTCCGCCATCAAATGGAGCTAAATGCAGTTTTACCTATAGGAATTTATTGCAACAAATATTATTAACACTTTTCCTATGTTTTTAGGTGGCTATAACTCTTTTTACTTTGCTTGTAATCGAGGTCTGCGGCGGACTGGCGCCCTGGCCGGGTATTTGTTTCCTGCCTTGCGCACTGTGTTGGCTGGGATTGGCTCCGGCAGACCCCCGTGACCATGTGTGACTGACTGACTGATGTAATCACGAAATAATTCCATTACCGTTTTCGACCTCCGTAAGTGCGAAAATATTATTTTAATATAAAGTTTGATTATATATAAAGGTAAATTATGGTGTATTGATATTATCAATTAGTTAGGACGAGAAACAAAGAGATATGAGATTTGAGAAATTTTGCGCAACTGGTAGTGCTTCTAATGACCTTTTCCTCTATCTCCGTATACGATAAAGTCGAGGGGAGGGCTCTTCCGATTTTTTTTTATTACACAAAATCTGCGATCTTGCCGGGGGTGTGCAGATTTTTTATATCGACTGTAGTTTTAAAATCCGCGCATTAATTTATAGAGCACCTTCGATGCAGACCCCTATACTAAAGCACTGCTTCAGTTTATACCACTGAGCTCTAACGTTTGTTGTCCTCTCATTTGTCCTTCTTTGTATTTTTGTCTTTTTTTTTTCTTTACCACTCAAATTAACATTGTGAACATGAGGTAATGGTGCCAAGCTCGGCCGCGCCCAGGCTTTGCACTGGTAATCTTTACTTTTCTGTCTGGGCTTTTGTCTCCGTTCAAAGGCAACACTGAGACAATCCAGGCAGAAGAAGACGGTCAACCGGAAAAAAAGAAGAAGAAGATCCACTCGGATGGAAGCGTCCTGTTAAATGTGGCAGCCGCCCGGGTGTCATCACTTCAAACACGAAAAGCGGCCGCGGCGGCTCAGACTTCCAATTTGTCTGCAGTTTTTTGTCTCAGAGCTGACTGTTACACGAGGTGCCTTTTGACCTCAGTGGTGCCCCGTCATCCTTGCAGAGAGGGAAAATACATGGGGGCTGTCTGCACTTCTCAGGGCATCTGGCTGCTTGCCTGGATCTCCCACTCCCCCCACCACACCACACCAACAGCTCTCTGTCCTTGTCTAGTCAAGCATCAGTTGCAGGGCCCAGCCTGTCAAGCTCCTCTCCAACATGGATAAACGTGTTGCCGAAAAAACGCCGAGCCTGCCAGCAACACAGTGCAGCTGCTCCTCAAGGGCCCCTGTGATCTGCCGTCACCATGGAAACGAAGTCCAATCAGCACGCTCAGCTCCGACATGGGTGGGGTAAACCGGGAACACACACACACACAGACACACACACACAGACACACACCCGCACACAAAGACGCAGATGCAGAGGTTCAAGGCGCAAACTGTGTCCTCCAAGGGGCAGGAGATCGATTTGCAGATGGCAGACGGCTGGTGAGGAGCAAACACTGACCAAGCCGAACTATCCTTTTCTCCATTTTGCTTAAACTTGCAAACATGAAGCAAAATTCTAAACTTAGGGATTTTGCCAAATAAAAAAGAAAAATATTCTCTTAGATCAGAGGGGTTTGGAGATTGGGTGACAGTGGTTCAACCAACTGCTTTTCTCTGATTTGAGCCTGGATCCACAACCACATTCAGGCCTCCGTGGGATTTCAGTGAGGGGCAGATCCTACTTTGCTCTTTGTTGGCGGGCACGGGTGTGACCTAGAAATGTCTAAGGAATAGGACAGGCCTCGTTTCAGGGGCCTCGCTTGTGTTCTGTGAGCTCCAGTCTTCTGCAGTTTATCAAACGCACTGAACTAATGGAGAAATAAATCCTCCTGCTTTTATGAGGCAGGCAGGTGGCACTGCCTCTGTTATCACCCAAAGGCAATGCAGACCCCTCCTGAGTAATACAGCAAAAATACACTCAGCTCGGGATATCAAGTGGTGCCCCCTATGAGTGACAAGTTCATGGCCTGCAAGAGTGTTGGTCCTGCTAGGCTAATGGACTGTGAAGACTTCAAAGCCCTTCTCTGGTGCCATTGTCCCTTATGACTGTTACTTACTCCTCCATTTCAAAGTCAGCAGTAACAGTCACTAATTAGTTGTCAGCAGGATGTCACAGTCTATCTATCTATCTATCTATCTATCTATCTATCTATCTATCTATCTATCTATCTATCTATCTATCTATCTATCTATCTATCTATCTATCTATCTATCTGTTATATAGTGCCCTTCATATCTATCTATCTATCACATAGTGCCTTTCTATCTATCTATCTATCTATCTATCTATCTATCTATCTATCTATCTATCTATCTATCTATCTATCTATCTATCTATCTATCTATCTATCTATCTATCTATCGTCTTTCAAACTCATAATATTTCTACAGCCATGAAGTTTTCATGTGTTAAACAAGCTGTCCTAACTGTCTGCAATGGGTTGAATAATCTAAGTAGTCTATGTAGACCTCAACATTAACATTTGAAGTTTGCAAAGCATGTAGTAATAAAATGCATTGCAGTTTTCATTCCAACAGGAGGTGTTTGTGATGTGCCATCTGCTGGAATAACAAATGCAATGCATATGTCTCTGTTATTTGCCATTTGGTAAAGGATTCTTAAAAATGGTGTTATTGCTTGTGATGCACCATCTGTTGGAATGAAAAACATAATGCATTTTATTACTACACATGTTTGTGATGCACCTTCTTTTGGAATAACAGAGACACAGCAATGGATGGATACACAGATACATAAACACTTGGCCCTTTGTTAAGGTGGAATAGTATCTATCTATCTATCTATCTATCTATCTATCTATCTATCTATCTATCTATCTATCTATCTATCTATCTATCTATCTATCTATCTATCTATGATGAGTATTCCTCCCATCTCAGTAGAGGACTTTTGAAGCCCTGTTAGAGTGGCCATTGTGTTCTTTGTCACCTTCCTTACCAAAGCCCTTCTTGCCTGATTACTCAGTTTTGCCAACTCTAGTAAAAGTCCTGCTGGTTCCAAACATCTTCTGTTTCACAATTCTTGAGGCCCCATGAGCTCCTGGGAACACACAAAGCTTTAGATAAGGTTGTCCCATCTCGGCAGACAACTTTGGGTTCTCGGTCATCTCCCTGACCAAGCCCCTTCTTGCCTGGTTAGCCAAGTCCTGATGGCTCTAAACATCTTCCATTCCACAATTCTTGAGACCCCTTTGCCCCCTGGGAACGCTCAGAGCTTTACAGATGGTTTGATCCCCGTGCCCTGATCTTTGTCTCACCACAGTTTGCTCGTGGAGGTCTACAGAGAGTTCCTTGGACTCTTCGGCTTACTTTTTGTCCTGATTTCCGGGGTGAACGGTGGAACCTTCTATCCACAGGTCCACATGGGGCTTTCTAAATGACATCCCGTCACTTCAAGTTTGCCATTGTTGTACTCCAGTTAAGTTCTAGAAACATCTCAAGCCTCAGCCAAGGGTCTGAATACATCTAGGAATGAGAAATGTCCAGTTTTGATTTATGGTAGGTTTGCAGATGTTTTTGACACCATGCTGCCTGTCACTTTGTCATTAGGGGTGATCAAGTGTAGGCTGATGAGGTTTCAACCTTGTAAAGTGTCTTCCATGTTGAGCGCCCACTGCAGTTGTAGCTGATGGTGCAGTTGCTGGTCTTTTTTCCCATGAGGCCCTGCTCTTCGTGTAGAGGTGCAGTGTGGGATTTCTGTTTGCCACGTGGGCCTTTTTGTTTTTCAGTTTATTGGTGTGATTGTCTGGAGCTATACAAAGGCAAATGTTCTTTAGTTGAGAAATGGAAAAGCGGGTGTCACACACACGTGATTAAGGGGGCAGCCAATGGGCCCGACGGAGCGCGAAAGAATGTGAGATGGGGATATAAGATGAAGAATTAATGCCTTTCTCTCTTCCACACCAGAAAACAAGAAGATCCAAAGCCTACATGGTGGCCATAAACACTGCTTCCGCCTGCAGTCTGTCTGATGTCTCTCCTGTCCTCCTGCTGTGACCTCACTTCCGATCCCTTTCCAATGTCCTCATCTCCAGCTACTGATGATGAATTCACCTCCGTCACTTACTCTTCACGTCGCACCCATTTCCTCTGACTACATAAAAGCTCAGATGACAACTGACTGCCTGGACCATCGACATTACACGGGGACGGATCCCCAACCCTTAATCTATTTTGTTGTCTTCTTATTTCTTCACAGCGGGCTTGTCAGTGGTCACCGTCTCCCACTCAGTCTGCCCCCATTTGCCCTCAATGATTCTTGTGCAGAAGCCCCTGCCCATTTTCCATTGCGCGGGCAGGCAGGTCTGTGTTTTCACTCGTTTACGACGTGATGGAGATAACATCTCTAGGGATGAGGAGCTTCGCTCCCCGCTTTGGATGGCGGCTCTTTGAAGGCTCTTCTTTCAAAAGACCTTTTCAGGCTCAGACTGCAGATCCTCCAGTAAAAACTTCAGACGCTTCTGCACCGCAGCGGCCATAAAAAGTCAATAACCTGAAAAAAAAAGAGAGAGAGTGAGAAAGAGAATGAGAATGGCATGCTGGCCAGCTGGGCAAAGAAACCCACTGCCTGGACCAAGTGGGACATTAAAAAGAGGAACAAAGCACAGACTCGCCAGTCTAATCCCTCAGAAAGGATTTCTGTAAACGACTGGCGTGTGTTCTTCTTCTTTATCTAACCCCACACCCCTATACTCCTTCTCCACCCAAACACCACAACCCACCCACCCCCAACCCGGCGCACATCACATTTGCACAGCTTTGGTAGATGGGTATGTCCTGAGTACTGAGACCCCTGCCCTGCCCATGAGTCCCACTGCGGCATCCAAAACCTCCAAAGCCAACAAAGCCCTTCATTCAACACCCCGGGGTGCCAGGTTATCACATCAGGGCCATCTTAACGCATGGGCAAGCTGGGCAGTTGCCCGGGGGTCCCATGATCATAGGAGCTCCATGCTAATCTGTGTGTGTTGTGACTTGCTGAGTGGTTGTGTAGGTAGGGGGCCCAGTGCACTGCTTTGCCCAGGGGGTCTAAAATGCTGTTAAGACGGCCCTGGATCACATGACACATTCGTACAGAGCTAGACACCAATTACCACTGGAGCAATTCAGACTGGGAGAAATCTGAAGGCACTGGTAGAGATCAACTGGGAGAATTGGGATCTTCACAAAGCATCTGAGGCCTTACAGTCTGACCATTCATTTATGTCATTACTACACATCTCATTCATGAATATGCATGTTCATTAAGTCATCTAATGTATTCATTCATTCATTCTCATTTTGATTATTTGATTATCTGCATTCCATTATTTGATTTATTAACCATTCATTCATTCATTCTGCCATACAAAATATTAATGCATTAATTTGTTCATGCACTACACACCCACTGAGTCATTCATCCATTCATTTCATTAATTTATTAATTTCATAATTTATTAATTGTGCTTTAAAATTGATCATTTATGCATTTGCATTTGCTCATTTATTTACTCATCCACTGATTCATCCATTCATATGTTCACCTATTGATTATTCCATTGTATTTATCTATGTAATCCATTCCTTCATTAATTTTAGTAACAATATATTTATTCATTCACTCATGCATTCATTCATTCTACTATAAAATTATTTATGTATTAATTTGTTCATGCACTTACACATCCACTGAATTATTGAAAAGCATACATACATTAATTCATTCATTCATTCTACTAAAAAATGATTAATGTATTCATGTGAGCATTAACTTTCTCATCCATTCATTCATTCATTCATTGATGTATTCACCTAATAATTGTATTAACTATTCAGTTCATTCCTTCATTTATTTTATCAACAATATATCTCATTCATTCACTCATGTATTCATTTATTTACTACATAAATGATTTGTGTATACGTTTGTTCATTTGCTTTTCATTCATTCATATGTTCACCAATTGGTTGTTTAATTATATTAACTGTTCAGTTCATTCCTTCATTTATTTTATTAACAATATACATAACTCATTCATTCACTCTTGCATTCATTCATTCTATTATACAAATTATTCATGTATTCATTCTCTCATTTGCTGCCTGTCTCACTCACTCACTCATTCATTCATTCATTGATTCATTCATCTGTTCACTTATGGATTGTTTAATTGTATTAATTATTCAGTTCAATCCTTCATTTTATTAACAATACATGTATCTCATTCATACACTGATACATTTATTCTATTTTATAATATAAATTATGTTCACCTATTGATTATTTCATTGTATTTATTTATGCAATGTATTCTTTCATTAATTTTAGTAACAATATATTCATTCATTCATTCATATGCTCACCTTTTGATTATTTCATTGTATTAACTATACAATTCATCCCTTCATTTATTTTATTAACCCATTCACTCATTCACTCGTTCATACAATGTGGCAGAATGGCTTCTCATTCTGTTATTTTATTTCCTTTACTTTACAGTCTTAATTCAACCCCCCCCATTCCCCCCCCCCCCCCCCAATTTTCATAGAAAAACGTAGAAGAAATCAACTTCTTTGAAAAACATCACCTTCACTAGGCATGGAAAGAAAGTTCAAGGCTGGCCACATTCTCCCTATAATTACATAAACCAGCCGGTCATTTTTATAATTGGGACTCAAATTCCATCTTCCACTTTCAAGTGCCGGTGTAGGGTGGCGCAGTGATGAGCGCCACTGTCACACACCACCAGGTCACCAGTCAGCTCTCAAGGTGCAATTCCTGCCTTTTCTCCGAGTCCATGTGACTTTACTGGTGACTCTGAACTGACTCTGTATGAGTAGGCGTCAACGGTGGCACCGTGGAAGTGACACTGGAGTTCATGTCCCTGGGAGGGGACCAGAGCACCCTGAGGAAACCCACAGGGAGAACATGCCATCTCCATGCAGGGAGGACCCCGGGGATGTGAGCCCTGAGGTGGCGGCACTACCACTGCACCACCGTGCCACCCACAGCCGAATAAGCTTGTCCAGCACCTTTACATTAGGTTTGCTATGAAAGTCCCTAAATAAAGTCACCAATTTCAGATTCAGTCTCCACCGCTTAGTTAATAAATGACATTATAGACGTGTAGTGTGGGGGGCCTCACTGGTCTTCGAACACCAAGTTTGACTCCCACCAACCCCACTGTCTTCTTATCATCATGTGCCATTCTGGCCCGGTCCAAGGACACTCTCCAAGTTGATTGTAGTCTGCAGCCACAGGTGAGGGGGCTGCACATGTGGTGGGGGGCTCTTAGCATGTTTTAGCAGCTCCCTGTGAGCCTCTACTGGAAAACAATTATATCTTTGTTCCTCTGTATAGCATCTTTCCACCAAAGAATTAAGGGTACGCACACTGATAGATGTTGTCTTATATTTAATGTTGCTGTAAAGACCTACAGGTTAAATGTGGATGAGAACAATGGAGTAACGTCATATTTTATAGCGCCTTTCTGTGGTGACTGCACCCCCCCCACCTTTAATGTACTCAGATACCTGCGTCAAATACTCACCGACACGAGTGCACAGGCAGGCTAAAGGCTCCGCCACATTCCGTGACTTTATCAGTCGAAGACATCATTGACATAACCTTAGCAAGTCAGGGGCAATGGCAGCACAGTGACATGTAGTCCAACACCCCCGGCGACTCCGCCCAACTGACTCGTCTTGATTTTGTCTTAAGGTGTTGGCATCTGAGAGACGACAGCCAATGAGCACTCAGCCGGAATCACAATGCATATCAATGAAGCAACGAGGAATAAGGGTGGCGGGTGTTTCGGGAACTCGCAGACAGAAGACGGGCTCGTCTGTCTGACATCTCGTGTTTCATGTACCACAACACAATGGGTGAAAGTTAAAAAAAAACAAAAAACAACGTCTGAACTCACTCTACCTGGAAACTCAGGGGAGCAGGTGACACGTTGAAAGAGTAAAAGACTGTGCTGGAAAGTCGTCACACAGTTGTGTAATTTGACAGGCCAAGCGATTTCTAGTCGTGTAAATTGACATGGAGATCAGTAAATGCAATCGTCCATTCCCTCCGACTAGAAGTCGTGTCATGTGACATTGGCGTTATTTACGACACTGACGCACAGGCAGGCTAAGGGCTCTGTCACATGACACAACTTTTCCGGCGATTTCTCAGTCAGAGACTTCATTTACATTGGCTTAGGGAGGCAGTGGCCTTGTGATCTGCAGTCGTGTAGTGTGACATACCCAGTGACTCAGTCCAAATAGGCAGCGACTCACCCCATTAGTACTGCATGGACTGACTGCCAATGAGCACTCAGCTCAGTAAAATATGTGGAATGAAACAACAAGGAATGAGGAATTACGACATTACATGTTTTACGTAACAAAGGGGAAAAAGGGGCAGAAATTGCATCTGAGCTCCCCTTAACCTGGAAACCCTCCATGCAGCACCCGTTCCATCAGACATCCCCTCTGACATGAAGTCTTGTCATGTGACATTGGTTCTACTTACGACACCGACACACAGGCTGGCTAAAGGCTCTGTCACGTGACACAACGTTTCCGACAATTTTCGATCATAGACTTCATTTACATGGTCTTAGGGAGGCAGTGGTCTTGTGATCTACAGTCGTGTAGTGTGACGTCCCCTGCGACTCAGTCCAAATAGGCAGCGATTTGCCCCGTTATCTCTAAGTGAACTGACAACCAATGAGCGCTCACCTCAGTAAAATACGTGGAATGAAACGACAAGGAATGAGGTATTACAACATTACGTGTTTTACGTAACTAAGGAAAAAAAGGGCAGAAATTGCATCTGGAGTCACCTGACCTGGAAACCCTTCATATAGCACCGGCTCCATTAGACATCCCCTCTGACATGAATTCTTGTCATGTCACATTGGCTTTACTTTGGCCTTGTGATCTGCCGTCGTGTAGGGTGACGTCTCTTGCGACTCAGTCCAACTAGTCAGCGATTCGCCCGTTTGATTTCTGTCTTAAGTTGTAGTGTGTGTGAGAGGTGACAGCCAATGAGCACTCAGCTGAAGTATAAAGCATAGAATGAAATGATGGGGAAGGAGGAACGCAGGAGTTTTTTGACCTCACAAACAGAAGAGAAGCCGGTCTGGCTGACATTACGTGTTTCACTTAACAAAAGGAAAAAAAGGGCAGAAATTGCATCTGGAGTCGCCTGACCTGGAAACTTTTCATACAGCACCGGCTCCATCAGACAGCTTGACATCCCCTTCGACTAGAAGTCATGTCATGTGACATTGGCGTTACTTACGACACCGACGTACAGGCAGGCTAAGGGCTCCGTCACATGACACGACTTTTCCGGCGATTTCTCAGTCAGAGACTTCATTTACATTGGCTTAGGGAGGCAGCGGCCTTGTGATCTGCAGTCGTGTAGTGTGACATCCCCAGTGACTCAGTCCAACTAGTCAGCGATTCACCCCGTTAGCTCTGCATGGACCGAGTGCCAATAAGCACTCAGCGCAGTAAAATACGTGGAATGAGGAATTACGACATTACGTGTTTTATGTAACAAAGGGAAAAAAAAGGAGCATCTGGAGTCACCTGACCTGAAAACCCTCCGTACAGCACTGGCTCCATCAGACAGCTTGACATCCCCTCCGACTTGAAGTCGTGTCGTGTGACATTGGTGTTACGTACGACACCGACGCACAGAGAGACCAAATTCTCTGTCACATGATGTGACTTTTTCAGTCATAGCTGTCATTTACGTGGGATTAGTGAGTCAGGGGCTGTGGCGTAGCGCTGCCATGATCCGCAGTCGTCCAGTCTGACATCCCCTCCGACTACAGGTCATGTCATGTGACACTGGCTTTACTCACAGAGTAGCAGGCTAAAGGCTCTGTCACATGATACGACTTATCCGGCGATTTTCAGTCATGACCTCATTTGCATGGCCTTGTGCTCCCATGAGTCCCAGTCATCTCGTCTGCCATTCCCAGTGACTCAGGTCCAAATAGTCTGCGACTCACCCCCGTTTGATTTTGTCTTAAGTCGTACAGGTGGCCCTGCGTATGTCTGCTTCAGAGATGGCAGCCAATGAGCACTCAGCCGAAGTACAATCCATATTGTGAAGAGACGAGAAAGGAGGAACGCACAAAAAGAAGAGAAGCTCATCTGGTCGACATTTCGTGTTTTACCTAACAAAGGGGGGATAAAAAGGACAAAGAATGCAACTGAAAACCCTTCGTACAGCACCAGGCTCCATCAGGCAGCACGTTATTGTCTGTCATAAAGCCAGGTGAGCTCGTGAGACTTTGGCACTGGGAAACTGGGCTGCAGTGTGGTCAGCCAGTCAGGTAATCTGACATACCTGGCGATTTCTAGACATGTCAATGAACGTACTCAGGTGACAAAAATCAGCAACTGCCGTTGTCAAGTCTGACACCCCCTCCGACTACAAGTTATGTCATGTGACATCGGCGCAAGGTCCAATCTGGTGTCCTTGCTTTTTGAAGCCCAATGCCATTTACACCGCGGCCCGCTGCCTGCCCATAAAGGCAACTCCAGTATTAATGGGGCACGGCTTGTGGTGACAGCAGGGTTGCTTAAGAGCTGACGAGGAATTAGACGGTCAATTCCAAGTTCACGCCAATCGTTCACTAAGCCCACCTCTCTCTGATTATCACATTAGCACTTTCTGACTAGGATTGCTAAACTTTTTCCAAGCCTAACTAGATGAGCTCATTTTTCATCCAAGGGAACTCTTCAACTTTGTGACTTCCTCAGCCTTACAAATCTGAACAGCAGATGTACCACCAGCCTAGAGGGGCTGTGATCGTCTGGTAACACTTCAGAACCGGGACACTTAATGGCTTGTATGGGTCACTTAGTGCTGCTATACATAGCAGTGAGTGATTAACAAATGAGATTGTGGTCATCATCATCATCATCATCATCAAGGTGGACTTTGTGCGTTCGAGAACAGGTTTCCGCCATTTCTCCCGGTCTTGCACGTCTTTCTCAGTTTCACTTTTGGACAGTCGGACCGTTTCATTAATGGTGTCGGCAATGTACTGGTAAGGCAGGTTTCTTGGGCGCACCCCCAAATCTTCATCAAGAACTAGATTGAGGAGGTTTCATCATGGGTACCCGAATTTCCATCCATTGTTAAAGTCACCTCAATCCAGTTGTAACCGGGTTTGTGTTGATAGCTTCAGCTCTTATTAGGGGCTTAGCCCAAGCTCTCTGATGACCCCCCAGATGTTTTCTTGAGGTTTTTTTTTCTTTCATTGTTAGGGAACATGGGGGTGGGCAAGGCAGTCCACCCTGGAATTTTCTTGCTGTCGATGACTGAGTGGGGGGGATAGGCTAGGTTGGGGGTCCATTGAAATTTTTTCATTATCAGTGGCGGAGGGGGGCTAGGTTGGGGGTCCCTTGAAATTTTTTCATTATTGGTGATGGGGGGGGGGCTAGGTTGGGGGTCCCTTGAAATTTTTTCATTATCGGCGATGGGGGGTGGGTGTAATGGGACTTACCCCTTTGGAGTTTTATTGCTATCAATGAGTAGGGAGGGTGGGGTCCCTCAGTGGGGGACTGGGGCCACACTTGGAATTTTCTTATTGTTGGTGACAGGGAGGGCAAAGGGACTACCCCCCCCCCCCCCATGAAGTTTTCAAACTTTGAACGACTGGTTTCCTTTGGAGTTTTCTTGCTGTCAGCAACCTGGGGGTGCATTTTTCCCACCCTTGGTGTGTTCGCGTTGTCGATAACAAAGGGAGGCCCCTTAGAGTTTTCTCCGCTGTCACTGCCCATTTTGAAGGCGCTAAATAGGAAAGTTCTGATTTTACTTCTAGAAGATCAGGGGCTGTAGGCATACGTGCAGTAAACAGGAGGTGGGGGGTGGGGGGGTGTCAGAGATCTGGGGTTACACACCTCAGATCAGCAGGTTTAAGCCCCGGAAGACCCCTTAATGACGCCACTGGTTACAACATGGCCCAGATCTGGAGCCTAACCTGACAGTAGAAGGCGCAACAGAAAACCAGGAGCAAAGCCTAAAAACGGCGAAAACGCAGCGCGAAACAAATTTGATTGATTGATTGATTGATTGATTGATTGATTGATTGAGTTTGTCACAATGTCTCCAGTCTGCTATCTATAGCAATGCCAAGATTCAGAAAAAGAAAGGTTAAAAAAAAGCAACAACCGCTCCAAGCTTCCGCTAACGAATACTCCTGGGCGAGAAATTAGCAGGCGCTCGGAGCGAAATTGCAGCTGCTGATTTCATTCGGCACCGGAAGACATTGGCATTCAGCAGCGAAGGCCTCCGCCACGCAGACCTCGGAAAGTTTTCCACTCTCAGCACTGCAGACTCGAGGCGTTGAGCTGCCTACTGAAGAGCTGCAGTTCGCGTCTTGAAAATTAAAACGTTTAACGGGCGAAATAACAAAGGGTGTTAGAATTCAGCCCCCGACCCCGACACTGAATTGCATTAAGAGGGTCCGAAAAAGTTGTGCTATAAACCGCAAGGGGCTGTGAAATTTTTCACCCAAGAGAGATGACGATTTTTTTTTAACCCGCTTATACGGTTTACGGGGATGGAAGGCTGCCGTTTTACACCGAACACGGGCTCGAAAACAACCGCAGACGCACCCCCCGGTCCTGCTCGTTGTTTTCATTGTTTCTGCATTGAGGGGGGTCGCAACTCGTCCCTTGCTGTAATGGACACCGTAACGGGAAGTGACAAAGAGACGTGAGAAATACTACATAAATACTACATAAATGCAAAGAATTATTATTATTATTATTATTATTATTATTATTATTATCACACAGATGGAACAGTTCAGCCCTTAAAAGAACGGGCGTGTTTCTTGTTTTATTAAAAGCAATCGTTTTATTGAAATCTTTCAGCTGTTGGGGGCGTGAGTCAGCACAACTTCCCCCAGCACAAATAACACTTTGTCACCTGAGAGTGTTGCGCTTACCTCGCATTGTCCCACGTCACGTTCACGCATGACGATCAAGCTCACACTCCTCTGCTCCACCACCCAATCCCGTCCTCCGGCCACCCGAGCCGTATTCAGACTCCCCTCAAACCCCTCTCCGGACCCCCCCGACACTGTCTGTCAAACCCCGAGTTCCTCCTTCGGGGTGATGCTGCAGTCTCAGCATTTCCGTTCCTAGTGGATTCCGATCCAGAGCCTTTCACTTTCTGCACACTTTAGAGTTAATTTTAGACAATGTTTGCCCATCAATATCCTAAAATGACAAATAGAAAATATGTATTCAGAGAGGTTTGCAAATTTATTAAAATCAAAAACTGAAATCTCTCCTTTCTAGTAGCATCCAGACACTTCTTTCAGTACTTTGCAGATGCCCCTTAGGAGGCAATTCCAGCTTTCAGTGTTCTTGGTAAAATCTCTACTAGCTTTACACACCTGGATTTGGGCAGCTGACCCCATTCACAATGGCAGATCCTCTCAAGCTCCATTAGATTGAACACAAAGCATCTGTAAATTGCCATCTTCAGGTCCCTCCGTTGATGTTCTATTGGGTTCAAGTCTTTGGCAACTGAAGGACAGTTTGAGACTCATCCCAAAGCCCCTCCAGTGTTTTCAAGGCTGTGTTCTTCTTGTCATCATCATACTGAACTGCAACCCTAGTCTGAGATGGCGTGTACTCTGCAGCAGGTTTTCTTCTGTATTTAGATAGATAGATAGATAGATAGATAGATAGATAGATAGATAGATAGATAGATAGATAGATAGATAGATAGATAGATAGATGTGAAAGACGCTACATAATAGATAGATAGATAGATAGATAGATAGATAGATAGATAGATAGATAGATAGATAGATAGATAGATAGATAGATAGATAGACAGATAGATAGATAGATAGATAGATGTGAAAGATGCTATATAATAGATAGATAGATAGATAGATAGATAGATAGATAGATAGATAGATAGATAGATAGATAGATAGATAGATAGATAGATAGATGTGAAAGGTGCTATATAATAGATAGATAGATAGATAGATAGATAGATAGATAGATAGATAGATAGATAGATAGATAGATAGATGTGAAAGACGCTATATAATAGATAGATAGATAGATAGATAGATAGATAGATAGATAGATAGATAGATGTGAAAGATGCTATATAATAGATAGATAGATAGATAGATAGATAGATAGATAGATAGATAGATAGATAGATAGATAGATAGATAGATAGATAGATAGATAGATAGATAGATAGATGTGAAAGGTGCTATATAATAGATAGATAGATAGATAGATAGATAGATAGATAGATAGATAGATAGATAGATAGATAGATAGATAGATAGATAGATAGATAGATAGATAGATAGATAAGATACTTTATTAATCCCAAGGGGAAATTCCCATACTCCAGCAGCAGCATACTGATAAAGAACAATATTAAATTAAAGAGTGATAACAATGCCAATAACAATGCAGGTATACAGACAGACAATAACTTTTTATAATGTTAACGTTTACCACCCCAGGTGGAATTGAAGAGTTGTATAGTGTGACGGAGGAACGATCTCCTCAGTCTGTCAGTGGAGCAGGACGGTGACAGCAATCTGTCTCTGAAGCTGCTCCTCTGTCTGGAGATGATCCTGTTCAGTGGATGCAGTGGATTCTCCATGACTGACAGGAGTCTGCTCAGCGCCCGTCGCTCTGCCACAGATGTCAAACTGTCCAGCTCTGTGCCTACAATAGAGCCTGCCTTCCTCACCAGTTTGTCCAGGCGTAAGGCGTCTTTCTTCTTTATGCTGCTTCCCCAGCACACCACCGCGTAGAAGAGGGTGCTCGCCACAACTGCCTGATAGAACATCTGCAGCATCTTATTGCAGATGTTGAAGTACGCCAGCCTTCTAAGGAAGTATAGTCGGCTCTGTCCTCTCTTGTGCAGAGCATCAGTATTGGCAGTCCAGTCCAATTTATCATCCAGCTGCACTCCCAGGTATTTATAGGTCTGCACCCTCTGCACACAGTCACCTCTGATGATCATGGGGTCCATGAGGGGCCTGGTCCTCCTAAAATCCACCACCAGCTCCTTGGTTTTGCTGGTGTTCAGTTGTAGGTGGTTTGAGTCGCCCCATTTAACAAAGTCCTTGATTAGGTTCCTATACTCCTCCTCCTGTTTAGTTGCATTCATCCTTTCCTCTACTCTGACCAGTCTCCTTGTCTCTATATGATGTTGCCACCACGATGTTCCACTATAGGGATGGTATTAGGCAGAACCTGATTGTCACCAGACATAGCGCATGGAGGTGTGCACAACAGAAATTCAATTTTTGACTCATCAGACTAGAGAACCTTTCTCCTTCTGCTCTTGGGGGCCTTGAAATGCCGGTTTGCAAAAGTGACTTCCATCTAGCGACTCTGCCGAATTGATGGAGTGCTTATGAGACGGTCATCCTTCTGGTTCACAGAGTTCTTTAGAAAATGCCAAGCGGGAGTGCTTGATGGATGGAGTGCTGCCAAGGTGTTGAGGTGGTGGTCATTCCAGAAGGTTCTCCCGTCTCAGAAAATGACTTTCTGAACTTTGGGTTAGGGTTAGGGTTAGGGATTCATCAGACCAGGTCACATCCTTCCATTGCTCCCCAGTCCAGTCCTGATGCTTACATGTCCAATTGCACAGTCGTGGACCAAAAGTTTTGAAAATGAATGAAGTGTTGGTTATCACAAAGTTTGCTGCTTCTGTGTTTTTAGATCTTTCTGTCAGATGTTTCTCTGGTATACTGAAGTAGAATTAAAAGCATTTCAGAAGTTTCAAAGGGTTTTATTGACAATGACATGAAGTTGATGCAGAGAGTCCATATTTGCAGTGTTGGCCCTTCTTTCTTTTTCAAGACCTCTGCAATTCGCCCTGGCAGGCTGTCAATCAACTTCTGGGCCCAATCCTGACTGATGGCCGCCACCCATTCTTACAGAATTGGAATTGGTGGGTTTTTGTTTGTCCACCCGCCTCTTCTCAATGGGGAGTTTCCTGGCCATGGACCCCCAATTTCGATGCCACTTAGTTGTCACTTTTGCCTTATGGCCTGGTGCTCCGTCATGTTGGTCACCAGACTGTTCTTGGATGGTTGTTAGAAGTTGCTCTCGGTTGATGTTTGGGTCCCATTCTTTATTCATGGTTGTGTTCTGAGCCCTGCACTGCCTCGGCTGAGATGAATGGTCTCAGGATGCTTTACTGCTGGCCTGACACAGGACTGATGGTAGCACCACTCACCTTTTATTTTTTCTGGATGCCTCAAACAATCAGTAAAGGGGATTCATCAGAGACAAGGACTTGACCCCAGCAGTCCAATCCCAGAATATCAGTTTGTTCCTGATCTTTTTCTTGGCTTCTTGACACCCACCAGGCCATCCTCCAAACGTCTTTGCCTCACTCACACCTGCCTGCTGCCATTCCTGAGCCAGCTCTTCCCTGGTTATCCCAACTGGGTTCCCATACGAGGACCAGTGCCCCCTGGTGTGTGGGAGATGGAACTGCTCCCGATTCTCGGCTACTATCAGTCTGTCTGTCAAATGATATTGGGCAGGAGTCAAGTTATTTCTCCTTCCTGCTGTTTGCCATTCCACTCTGGCCTCCCATCTGGCAAAGGAATCCTCCTCCAGAATTCCGTTTTCCGATTACAATGACTAGAACTTCATTAACAGATGCAATGAAACAATTTATCAAAAAATAATTAATAGTAATGATAAGTCAAGAAGAATGCAACCTTGAGGAGATGAGACAAGCAGTGAGGGATTCTCTGGCACAAAGATGCCGAGAAGGACGGCGGGCAGACAGGAAGCCCCTCCGCCACAAGAATGACAGTGATGGGAATAAATTTGGCAATCCGTAACTCATCAATCCAGGGGTTGAATCCACTTCATCCACTTTGTCGAGTCACAGGGAGCTTAAGTTGTAATCTGGCCAGCTCTTGGGTGGAATGCATTGACCGACCTGGAGGTGTTGTGAACACCAAGAGGAAGCAGGTGTTCAGAGGGAATTTCTAAAGAGCAGAGGATAAAACGAGAAATGGAAAAACTCAAAAGGGATTTGTAGTTTCACAGGAGGAGACAAGATGGAGTTGAAATAAATAAATAAATAAAAAAGCACCACATGGACAGGAAAGTGGGTGACCAAAAGGAGAGCAGGAGATGAGACCCCAGCCAAAGAAATAAGAAGATGAAGGCCAGAACATCCAGTAAGTGACAGGAGTGGAAATCTTGAAACTAACGCTGACACAAATCTTTATTATTTATTAAGGGACATGACACTGAGGTGATGAATGACACCATCTCGTCCAGTGGGGTCACTACGGGGGTCGAATCTGTGGGACTTATCAGGTCCGGTTACTCTGAAAGATGAACACACACAGTTACACACCCCAAAGTCTCGAGTGACGTCAGTTGCCGGTCCTCCTCAATATTCAACATAGGACCCCCTTCCCCTTCCAAGTGCCTGTCACTCTTACTACTTCACGTAGGGACCCGCTGCGCTAACATAAATACGGGTGTCCTTGTGACACACTTTTAGTTTTAGGGGGCTGCTTTCTAACCCCCTGGGTCTCACTTCTGCAGTCTTTGTTCTAAATATTGAGGAGTGAACCCTCAGCCTTGATAACCCGTTGGGAAATCTGAGGTTCACAGCACTCTGAGGAGGTTCTCATTCAGGATTGTCATTGAACTTCACTCCGTTCAGCTTTGTCTCGACGTTGTCTTCTACAGGGTCCTAATCCACTGTGGTCCAAAACAATAAGATGTGATGTTTTATTGTGCCTTTCAATGTAAAGCAGGACCTCACTGTAGTGTGGAGTTATCGTTTAGGTCTCACATGGTGCACATTAAAAAGTGAACACAATGGTGGGGGAAAATGTCTGAACATAGTCCTTAGGATTCACACCACTTGCACCAGTCCACCGTGTCCACT
The DNA here is from genome assembly GCF_900747795.2 of Erpetoichthys calabaricus. Taxonomy (NCBI): domain Eukaryota; kingdom Metazoa; phylum Chordata; class Cladistia; order Polypteriformes; family Polypteridae; genus Erpetoichthys; species Erpetoichthys calabaricus. The sequence continues at coordinate 188,227,162 of NC_041402.2, read as the reverse complement.
GATTTATGAAGAGCATTCATTCAAAGCCACCGAGCAAACAGCATCAAAGCTGATCGGATCAACCCACAGACACCTTGCACGCTCCTTGAGCTTCTACTGCAGCTGGAAAACCTTCTGCTAACGATCACCTGTGGGACCCCTGGCCTTAGCAGACCACCGTGATGGGCTTCTCTGTATTTGACAGCCAGTTCTTCCCTACCATCTTGGCGTTCAGGCTCTATTACTTCAATTGGGCTGATGTTGTTCTCCCAGCATCGTGATCACACATCTGCAGAAGACAACTCCATCTTAAAAACAAGAGAACAACATCAGAAGACCCGGAAAACACCATCTGCTCCCTTGTAGCTTTGACAGTCCACATCAAGCCTCACACTAAAACTTAAAATGGACAAATAAGTCTTTCATAATTAAAGAATTAATGCTCAACTAACTGATCAATTCATGCCGGCCATTAAAATCTACACCTGCTGCTGTTACCTGATGAAATGACATCTGACTGATTAACCAGTGGATGATGTAAATGAATGATTGATCTGCCGAAACAGGGACATTTAAATAAAAATGAAATCTCCAAAGGAACTGATTGCAATGATCTATCTATCTATCTATCTATCTATCTATCTATCTATCTATCTATCTATCTATCTATCTATCTATCTATCTATCTATCTATCTATCTATCTATGCATTGACATAAATGTTTGTGATGCACACCCTCTTTTTGAATAACATCTGCAATGCAAATGTTTCTGTTATATGCCATTTGGTATGGGATTCATAAAAGCAATGTTAAATATATAGTGCCTTTCACATCTATCTATCTATCTATCTATCTATCTATCTATCTATCTATCTATCTATCTATCTATCTATCTATCTATCTGCTGTAAGTGAACTTTACAATGGACTGGTTTCACACTCATGGCGAGGTCCAAGTGATACTGCAATCGACTCTGCATACTTTCTATGAGTCCTCATACGCTGATTTATTTTTACTTGTTTATTTACTTGGTGGACAGCATGGTGGCGCAGTGGTAGCACTGCTGCTTTGCAGTAAGGGGACTGTGGGTTCGCTTCCCGGGTCCTCCCTGTGTGGAGTTTTCATGTTTCCTCCGGGTGCTCCAGTTTCCTCCCACAGTCCAAAGACATGCAGGTTAGGTGCATTGGCGATCCTAAATTGTCCCTCGTGTGTGTGTCTGTGTGTGTGTGTGTGCAGGGACAGGGACATTTAAATAAAAATGAAATCTCCAAAGGAACTGATTACAATTATCTATCTATCTATCTATCTATCTATCTATCTATCTATCTATCTATCTATCTATCTATCTATCTATCTATCTATCTATCTGCGCATTGATATAAATGTTTGTGATGCACTCTTTGTTTGAATAACATCTGCAATGCGAATGTTTCTGCTATATGCCATTTGGTATGGGATTCATAAAAGCAATGTTAATTATATAGTGCCTTTCACATCTATCTATCTATCTATCTATCTATCTATCTATCTATCTATCTATCTATCTATCTATTATATAGTGCCTTTCACTTCATCTGTCTATCTATCTATTGTCACACATGCACACCAGAGGAAAATCTTCTGTGTTTCCCGGCGGTTTGTAGTACCACCCCAGGACAGGAGAGGTGCTATCACTAATGGTCTTGTCTTCTTTTTCCCTCACAGTGAGTAGAAAACACCCAATGAGGCCAACGGAGCCAGAAAAGCCCTCACCCTGCTGGTCAGGAAGACCAGATGTCCCTGGAATGTGGTGTCCCAAGAGATTGGAGCAACACTAAAGCCTGACCATTGTGCTCCCTGAATGCTGTTACAGAGAGATTACCTGCGCAACATTTCTGTTACAGCACCACCAGGTACCTGTTGATTTATCTTGGGTTTTTTCCCAGTATTAAATGGGATTGGCCCAGTTGGCACCCCAACTTATTTTGGACTCGTTCTGCCTCTGGCACTCATGACACACTATCTATCTATCTATCTATCTATCTATCTATCTATCTATCTATCTATCTATCTATCTATCTATCTATCTATCTATCTATCTATCTTAGGTACTGTAGCTTGCGACTCCTTCAGAGTTCTTAAAGGTCTCATGGTGGCCTCCCTCATGCATTATCTTCAGATCTCTAGCAGATTTCCAGCTCCACCATAGTCTTTCCATTTCACTGGATATTCAGTGACTTGGACAATTCCTTGTCTCCATCCCCTGACTTGAGTTTTTTCATGGAGTTACTGGGATGTGCTCTTGTGATTTGTTAGCTCACCATGCTGACTCACAACAAGTTTGTCTTCCACATACAACAAACCGGAGAGCCCAGTTGCCTTGGATAAAGGTGCCAGCCAAAGAAGTAGGTGTGATTTTCATCACACAGTTTCTTTTATAGCTCACTTTAACTACTTGTAGTGTCCTTTTATAGATTGATATGGCCGTTCCTTTGTTTGTATGCCATATTGGTTTCCACCCGATGTTGCCAGGGCAAGCTTTGGCTCTCTGCATTCCTGAAAAAGTGAACTCGCTGTTCCTGCCTCAAAGTTTTCTTAGGAAAATGTAAGTGCGATCTTATTGAAAGGGTCTGAGATTCATAAAAACAATTCATTTTAGTGTAATCCATCAGTTACGGCGTAGTGCAGGCTATCGGACTGGAGTTCCCAAAGACCTCTCAAGTCTTGAGCTCAAACTCCATGCCTGTGAATTTCGTTATGTAGTTTTTATGTTTCCCCTGAGTGTCCATGTGGTTTTCCTCCGAAATTCTCAAACACGTGTGCTTTAGGTGAGTCGATCCACTGTGAGTGTGCATTCGCGCGTGCCCACCAATGTGCCCTGTGATGGCCTGACACGGATGGTTCCCGTCACACGCTCCCTCCTCAAGACTCTCACTAGGATTAAAGTCACAGAACGTGCACAGACAAGTGGATGTATAAAAAATTTACTTCGATCACTGAAAAGTGTAAAGCTGATGAATAGGTTAAATATCAGAGGAACTGTTTTTAGTGAAATCTAAATCTGCGGCTGAATTAGGTAAATTAAACCTTTCCATCCATTCCATCAATGTCCGTGCGTCTGTCTGACCCAGGGTATCTTCACTAACGAACAATGAAGCATTTTAAAGTAAGACACATTTTAACGGCAAATCTATCAATTTCGTTTTAAACGTGAAATGGGACTCGAATCGCACCCCAGAAACACCAAACGCGTGCAGGCTCAGCACACACGGAACGCGCAGGCGCACAAAGGCGCGCCGTTGTGCGCTCGGCGGAGGTGCTGCAGCTGCGCGGCAGGTGGCCACTTTCATGCCATTTCAAGGCAGTGCTCAGTCGTTCCTTTGTTTCCCATTCTTCGGTTATTTGATTATTTTTGCATTCCCCGTTAAGCCAGTAGCTTCGGGCTATCCTCTGGCCCTCATCGTTCCCTCTTTTTTATTCTAACCGAAGGGAAATGCATTCTTTCCCCAGCTGAAGCTAATCAGCATCATGTTACTGTCTCTTACGGACAATGATTTTCAAGCTAAAGTCACTAAAGCAAACCCGATTGTGTAAACTGCTGAGCTGCTGCTTATTTGCAACTCATCAATTAGCGACAGTGAAGAGATGACTGTAAACTTGGTTAGAATGAAAAGCAGATGAAGCCGCAGAGCTGGGCGTGTGAGCGACACTCGCAACTGCGAAGTGAGAACAGACGGGAGATTTTCTGTAAGACTCGTTCTGTTTTTCTTTTTGAAGAGCTCCTAGGTTTTAAAGTAAGGTGCGGTCAGTTAACAGGTCAAGAAGAACTGGAGAGTCGTTACACCTTCGTCACATTGTAATGCACACCATCTTTTAAAAAAAATGATAAAATCTGCAGACGTATATTTTTGTTGCATGGTGGAGTGGCGCAGTGGTTAGCGCTTCGGAGTCATAGGTTCGAGATTGTTGCAGGACTGAAAAATTGAACGTTAATTGGTTTCTCTTTAAAATTGTCCCGTTTGAGTTCAGTGTGCCCAGTCCAGCGGCCTCATTTATAAAGCCTGCATATGTACAATAAAGAAGTGCTTTATCAGCTTCCCACGCATACGTCAAGATTTATGAAAGAAAACTTGATGGGTGGTCGGGCGTATATTTAGGGCAACGCTGACCCATGCCTACACAACATTTGGGAGAAACTGCTGCGAAACTCAAACAAATAGGAAAATGCAGCCAAAACCAACTGAATGACGAGTCACGTGTATAATAACTCAAATCACCGAGCTGTGCGCTGACGTGACAAACATTTGATATCTCAAAAGTGATGAATGTAAGGGACAGAGTCTACTTCAGTTCCCTTTTAAGAGAGTCGATGCTGCGTATTTGCACTGAAGAACATTTTTTAGCTTTTTGTCAGTTTATATATCAGCTGGCCGGCAGGTCACAAAAATCTCAGAACTGACCAGCTAGGCGCTACATTCAGTTTTCGTATGGCACGGGTGAACATACATAAACCATGACACGTTTTTACTAACATAACAAGTCAATATGCAGACGTGTCTGGTTCTCCTGGCGTAATCAGAGCTTATTCTGGAGCAAAGTAACTTTGACAGACGTGTTGTACGTGATGGCTGGCATGTTAGTTAGCGAACTATCTGTACCCTCAGTGTTTCATGGCCTGCACTATTCATCATAACAGCAATCACATCATTACATGTGCCAGGTGATAGCGGCTACCCGCTTAGACCCTGGCACCTTAATCCATACCCAGCCCCACAGAACCAGAGGAGAGGTGTTATAATGCCGCACATGCCCTCCTTTGTTGAGTGCAGCCAGACACTCGTGAATGCAGGGGGCGGGGTCTCTTGATGTGTCAGGTGGGAGCTGCTCTAACAGCCAATGACGTTCGGCGGCATCGTGATTGGATGTTTCAGGGTCGGATTTTGAGGCGCATTCACGATTGCACAGTTTCAAGGCGATTGTGATTTATAAACAATAAATCACGTAGAAATGCGCGTGTGCCAAGTTTTATAAATGTATTTGGACTGCACATGAAAGTTTTGAAAGTTTTATAAATAAGGCCCCAGGAATGGCTCCAACGCTGCTCTGACAGTTCTGAAGTATGCTTGTTTTTTTCTAAACTAAAATGTTATGCTTTTGTTTTGTGTGTTATTTTAATTATCCGTTATTAAATTAAGTTTAATTGTGAAGATGTTTTTTATTTTACCAATACTTCTAACAAAGTTGTCTTACGAAAGCACAATATAAAAGATAATAATAATAATAATAATGCATTTTATTTATAGGGGCACTTTACATTAGCAGTAAATCTCAAAGTGCAACATAAAAAGATTAAACAAAGGCATGTAAAATTAAACAGACCCAATATAAAAGATGATTCTCAAATACACAGAAACACGCTTTAGCTAATTCAGGATCTTGGGGTTGCTAGAACTTAATGGGCACCAAGCAGGAAAAAAACTCTGAACAAGCATGTATGCCCATACTGTGCCAATGTACAACCACCAATCAGCCTATCCAAGCAAATCTTGCCGATGTGTAAGGTACACCTGAGTCCCCACACGCACAGGGAGAACATGCACACTGCATATGGAAAGAGAAAAGGCGAGCGACATGAAAAATAGAAAAGGAGTCATTGATAATACTCCAAACACAAAAGACAAGATGGCTGGTCTGGGAGGCAACAGAGCAAAGCAATGGGGCACTGAAACCGGCATATTGAATAGGATGGAATTGGGTGTCTTTACAGTTTATAATGCACAAGCTAAGATCTGAAGGAACTGCAAAAACTTAGCAGATAGATAGACATGAAAGGCAGTAAATATGAAAGGCTCTGAACAGATAGAAAAATAACCAAAAATGGTGTCCAAGGTCCAAATAATAATGTTGGCTCCTTGTAGCTGAATATTTTTCTAGGTAGCTTCAACTGTAGGTATCTCAAATGAACTGGGGCTGGAGGGGCGTGGTCAAGCCTGGGAGATGTGGGCGGGGCTAGGCTTCCTTGATGATATTCTTCTCAGAACCGTAGTACTAGGGTGTTGTACCGTGTTAGCCATTATGAATGTAGAGAAAAGCCAAGCAAAATGACACCTTTTATTGGTTAACCTTTCTAGTTAGCCAATAAAAGGTGTCATTTTGCTTGGCTTTTCTCTACAGAACTGTAGTGAAAAGAAAAGATACCGTTAGTGACAGCACCCCCTATCATCCTGGAGTGGAAGTGCTTACCTCACCAGAGCCAGGACGGTTGTCCCCAGGATGATGATAGATAGTGTCACACACACGCTTGGGGAGCAGCTAACGGGCTCAACGACACGAGGTAGCACAAAGAAAGTGGATTTTGTACAAGGCACTAACATCTCTCTCTCTCTCTCTTGTTCAACAGAAAAGGGGAAGAATAAAACGTACCGTGAGAAGACTGGCAGACGATTCCATTCACCCATTAAACCCATCACTTCCGACCATACCTGACAACTGCACTTCCGGTCTCACCATTCCACGTCATGTCCGCTCGACCTTCTTCCCAGCATTCCTTCTGTATTCAAGTTCCTGCCAGTCTCAGTATATAAACGTCTCTCATGCATTGCAATTTGTCCGCTGTATGATTCATTATTTTGGTGAAGGCATAAGCAAGAAAAATGCTATTCAGTACACGGGGCTCACACCCCAAACCTTTATGAGCATGTTGTCTCAAGTTCTTTTCACAATAGATAGATAGATAGATAGATAGATAGATAGATAGATAGATAGATAGATAGATAGATAGATAGATAGATAGATAGATAGATAGATAGATGTGAAAGGCACTATATAATTAACACTGCTTTCACGAATCCCATACAAACTGACATATAGCAGAAACAAATACATTGCAGTTTACACTTATTACTCCAAAAGTTTATGATTATGAAATCTGTTGGGCAGAAGGGGCGTGGTCAGTTCGGGGCAGTGTGGGCAGGGGGGAACACTTCTTTGATGATCTTCTCAGAACTGTGGCAGAAAGAGAAGATACCATTATCGTTCCCTCTCGTACCGGTGATAGATAGATAGATAGATAGATAGATAGATAGATAGATAGATAGATAGATAGATAGATAGATAGATAGATAGATAGATAGATAGATAGATAGATAGATAGATAGATAGAAAGGCACTATATAATAGATAGATAGATAGATAGATAGATAGATAGATAGATAGATAGATAGATAGATAGATAGATAGATAGATAGATAGAAAGGCACTATATAATAGATAGATAGATAGATAGATAGATAGATAGATAGATAGATAGATAGATAGATAGATAGATAGATAGATAGATAGATAGATAGATAGATAGATAGATAGATAGATAGATAGATAGATAGATAGATGTGTGAAGGGACAGATGGCAGATCAGAATTGTGCTGAGCGCACTCTGGATTTAGTCTGATTGCGTTGCTGCTTTATTTTTGCTCTTTTACTGTTGATCATTTATTGCATGATTCGTTACTTCATTTGATACTGACGCTTATCAATCACTGCCCCGCCTCCATGAATGCCGGGTGGTCCTTTCTTTTCCAACTCTTTGATGTACCACTAATTTGAGCTGTGTGTCTTTCGATCTTTTTAGAGTCCACGAAATATTTATTTTGCTACTATTTCTCGTTTGCCTTCCAAGTCTGCGATGAGAAAGCCAAGCGCATTATTTTTAAATATCACGTCATTACTGTAAGACCTCGACTTGTATCGCAATAACGCGCAGTCTGCCTTTCCTGCCGTTTCGATGCAGCATTAAATCCGTAAGTTTTCAAGGCGTAAGGACAGCAGTAAAGCTGGGCTTTTGGAGCGTTAAGATAAGGCTGACATTTACTCAGTGAGGCGCTCCGACTCGCAGCTCGGCGACACACCGCGGTGTGTGTGTGCCTGACGCCTTCGAACTGCGGCACCTTGATGAGATTTCGCCAAGCGCTCAATTAGAACTCCGCCGCCTCTTATCGCTGAAATGTAAAAAGACAAAACAAATCCCGCAGGTCCGCTGTGAGTTGAGAGGCGAACGGCTAGTAAAACCCGCAATTTGACACAGCCGCTGCTCGCAACGGGGTCACCGTTTATCTCTTTTATTTTGTCAAACGGGTGTTGCACTGGAAGATTTTAATCTGGCAGACTGTCCCTCTCAAAGATCGCTGACCCATTTCGGTGCCAGTCCCAGTCCCTGTACGTGCATACGTCATAAAGGCAGATTCCTGAAACTGTGAGGCAGCAGGAAAATGTTAAAGTACAAACTACTTAAAAATGGAAATGACCGCTTTGTCTATTTTATAGTGGCTTACACTCTATCTATCTATCTATCTATCTATCTATCTATCTATCTATCTATCTATCTATCTATCTATCTATCTATCTATCTATCTATCTATCTATCATGCCTTTCACAACACTTCTGTCTGTGATCCTGCCGATTACACTAAAATATCTATCTACCTATTATATAGTGTCTTTCATATCTATCTATCTATCTATCTATCTATCTATCTATCTATCTATCTATCTATCTATCTATCTATCTATCTATCTATCTATCTATCTATCTGAGACAGTGTAGCTTGTGACTCCTTCAGAGTTCTTAGTGGTCTCTTGGTGGCCTCCCTCATGTATTGTCTTTGTTTCTCTAGCAGATATTCCAGCTCCACCATACACTTTCCATTTAGCTGGATATTCAGTGACTTGGACAATTCCTTGTATCCATCCCCTGACTTGAGCTTTTCATGGAGTTACTTGGTGTGTTCTTGTGACTTGTTAGCCCACCACGTTGACTCACCACAAGTTTGTCTTCCACATACAATAAGCAGGAAACCCCAGTGAGGTGACCTCCCTTGAACTGATTCTGTGGTGTCTAGGGAGGGGTGACATGTTAAAGGGGGTGAACACATTATGAGATCAGATCATTTGTGTTTAATTGTGAATTTCCCCTTGGGATTAATAAAGTATCTATCTATCTATCTATCTATCTATCTATCTATCTATCTATCTATCTATCTATCTATCTATCTATCTATCTATCTATCTATCTATCTATCTATCTATCTATCTATCTAGTGCCTTTCATATTATCTATCTATCTATCTATCTATCTATCTATCTATCTATCTATCTATCTATCTATCTATCTATCTATCTATCTAATATTTAGAATTAATGTAGACCACTTTGAAAAGATTTTGTTTCCACTTTGACATTAAAGAACCTTTTAATGTTGGTTAGTGTCAAAAAAGCAAAATTAAATCTATTGGGATTAAATGTTGCATAATAATAAAATGTGAAAATCTCCGGGGGTTTGAAGACTTTTTAATGGCGCTATATGCAGGTTTGGTTTACTGCAGAGTCCAAAGTGTCCCAGAGTGAGTGTGGATGTGGGCCTGAGTGGGCCCTGGCCTACTGGTTGGATCAACTCTGGACACCCATTATATTATATTATATTATATTATATTATATTATATTATATTATATTATATTATATTATATTATATTATATTATATTATATTATTGAATGACACATTGATACCCAATTAAAAATGCAACCCCACATTCCTGCCCAATCCAGTTAAACATACACAAGACAGGTTGACGTCAGCAAAAAGGCCTCTGGATCCTTAAATGCCCCCCAGCAGTAAACACTTCCAAGAAAAAGAGAACAGCCATTCGGCGGGCCAGTCGGGTGCCAGCAGCTGCCCATGAGTCACCGCTGCAGGACCATTGCTCTGTCGCTCACAGAGGTGTGGGGGGCTCACAGATGCACGCCGGGTGACAGATTCATCCCAGCATCCCAGCTTCAGCTCTTCCACATTCCAGTTTAAGCATCCATTAGCAGGCATCAAAGAGTGTCTATAGACAGATTATTCATATCATGCTGAACTGAAGGCCACCTCCATTTCCACTGTGCCTTTTTTTTACACACTGCATCTCAAGGCTCTTTACAGCTCTGCTATGTTTTGATGGAAGAACTGCAGTGAAAAAAAGATAAGATAAAGCAGCAGGGAATGAGAACACAATTCCATACATATTCACTAGGTGAGCAGAATGAATGGCATCCTCTTGTGTGAAAATATCACACATGGGGTGTCCCAGCAGGCTCAGGTGGTCACACTGACATGTTGCACAGTCCAAACAGTTAGTCTTAAGCAGGAGGAGAAACCCTCATGGAACTGAGGTGGGCAACAAACGGCCACAATGTGAATGAGGTCATCTTGTTTTCCTAACATTTCACCAGGTGTCAGTCTTTGTGTCACGCGTGACTGGTAGACTCACCAAGAAAAACTGGCAGGAATGGAGAAAGCGTGAGAAACATGAGACAGCAGCGGTCACAGACAAGAAGTGGGTGACACACTCATCCCACATCCCAGGCTTGAGCCACATGCCAGTGTGAGCAACCATAAGCAACTATCAGAGAGCATTTCATGGACAGAGAGAGCCCACTGAGCACATTCAAAGTAAGTCAAGTGTCTGTCATTAAATGTAACTTCAAAATCTTGCTATCTGTAAAGAGCCTTTAAAATGTAGCTATTTGTATAGTCTTGCAGGATTTATGTATTGTAAAGTGCCTTTCAAATTTATATAAGCATTTTATAGTGCATTTAAGTTTTTGTGTATCATATAGTGCTTTTCATATCTATCTATCTATCTATCTATCTATCTATCTATCTATCTATCTATCTATCTATCTATCTATCTATCTATCTATCTATCTATCTATCTATGCATTATATAGTGCCTTTCATATCTATCTATCTATCTATCTATCTATCTATCTATCTATCTATCTATCTATCTATCTATCTATCTATTGTTACACACGTGGAAGTAGGAGGCAGCTAAGGGCTTGAGTAATTGTAATTCTACACCAGACCAGGGGGTGGCGAAATGTGCTGACTGTCTCTCTCAGTTCCCTGACCATTCTCGGGAAATCCCATCGGGTTCCGGTGCCTCTGAAGATGTCACTTCTGGTTCCAACATCAATGACGTCATTTCCTCCACTGGCCTTTAAAGCCATCATCTTACCTCCTCATAGTCAGTTCTGTCACTCAAACCAGTGAACATTTCTGTTCAATTTTCAAACAATTTTCCAGCCGTGGAATAATAAATGGGTGGCTGCCCCAAATCTTTATGATGTCTGTGTCTCATCATTATCTATCTATCTATCTATCTATCTATCTATCTATCTATCTATCTATCTATCTATCTATCTATCTATCTATCTATCTATCTATCTATCTATCTATCTATTTTATAGTGCCTTACAATCTATCTATCTATCTATCTATCTATCTATCTATCTATCTATCTATCTATCTATCTATCTATCTATCTATCTATCTATTTTATAGTGCCTTACAATCTATCTATCTATCTATCTATCTATCTATTTATCTATCTATCTATCTATCTATCTATCTATCTATCTATCTATCTATCTATCTATCTATCTATCTATCTATCTATCTATCTATCTATTTTATAGTGCCTTACACTCTATCTATCTATCTATCTATCTATCTATCTATCTATCTATCTATCTATCTATCTATCTATCTATCTATCTATCTATCTATCTATCTATCTATCTATTTTATAGTGCCTTACACTTTATCTATCTATCTATCTATCTATCTATCTATCTATCTATCTATCTATCTATCTATCTATCTATCTATCTATCTATCTATCTATCTATCTATCTATCTATTTTATAGTGCCTTACAATCTATCTATCTATCTATCTATCTATCTATCTATCTATCTATCTATCTATCTATCTATCTATCTATCTATCTATCTATCTATCTATCTATCTATCTATCTATCTATCTATCTATGGTCCAACAGTGACCCTGTATTAAAGGTAGACCCCCTAAGTGGAGGCACTCAGAGGCTGCCAGCTTTGGGTTGGTGGAAAGTCAATAGCAGTGAGGCAGGGGTGGGCTTGAACATATCAGCAAATGGACCCCACATGTTTCCTCCTGTTTCCGGTTATCCAGGACAGGAATCCTCAAATCATGCCAGGGTGCCTGTCTAAAGGGACATAAGACTGGGGGAGGGGGGCACAGATGGCTTTCCAGTGACACTGAGGTCTGCCAGCCTTTTGGTGACTCCAGTTGTGACTGAACGTGTTGTCCTATGAAAGACCTGTGGGTTTCCTGCCAGTTTCTAAGTCAGTTTGGGTTTGAAAGGCTGAACTACAGTTCCTTGGTGTTGGTGTAGCCAGAGAGGGCTGACTGGACTTTATTCATACTCGTCCCGTGGAGCAGCAGGGTGGTCTTTTTTTAATTTCCTCCTCCCTCCCTGAATGGATCAAACAATCCATCGCCTTCCCAGAATGTGGTCCATGTCCTCCAGTTCAGTGGTGTTTCTACAGTGTGTGGATGAGGTGAGGGTGATGGGTTCACTTCATATGAACTGATGTCATATTCGCCCCCTCTTTTGGCAAGATTTAGAAAATGTTGCCACATTATTAATGTTCTTAATAATTATTTCACATATTTTAGCTGTGATTAATGCCATTAAGTGTGAGGAGAGGGTGAATAGAGAAATGGATGACTTTCCCACACGACTACGAAGCAGCACAGATGTTGCACACCTCATGAGTGCGGTTTAGTCGTCAGCATGCAGGTTGGGGAGGACCCCTGAGTTGACCCTCACAGCACCTTGTAGGGCAGAGGTCAGCCTCACAGCTCTTGGGGGTCCTTCAGATTCCCCTCACAGCAGGTTCGGCATTGCTGGGTTTGTTTCCCGATTATTTCTTTCATTTATGATTTTTGTTTGGAGAGCCCAGTGTTGACCCCTCTGCTTCAGTTATTAAGGACTGATTTTGGTTTACCGATTGCTGGATTTATTTGCTTTAGATTCCAGTCTTTAAAACAAAACCAATTTTTGCTCTTTTGTTCTTGAATTACTTTTTGAATTCTTTATAATAAATATTAAAACTTTGGAAGTAAGTTTGTTGGTTTTCATTTGGTTTTTCATGTTTCTTATTTTTTTGGCTCCCTGTCCTCTTTCGGTATTTGTGGACATTTTTGAACATTTAAAGCCGTGACCTGCACAGGCCGGAATGCCTTCTTTTTTAGTTTGGGGGTAGACAGCCTGAGGGTGAGGCCTATCCAGTAGGCCCAGATCAGATTTAAGAGCAGCTCTGGACGTTTGGTGTGGCTCAGATTATTGAAGTGGTGCAGTGGTGGTTGTTCTTCTAGAAGTTTCTCCCATCTCCACACAGGTTTTCTGGAGCTCAGCTCCGAGTGACCAGAGGATTCTTGGTCACCTTCTACATGATTGCTTAGTACGGCCAGTGTGACATGGGCAGCTAAAGGGCTCAAAAGAAGGTAATTCCACGCCAGACCAGTGGGTGGCAGAGTACACTAATCCTTTCTCTTTTATCCCTTTCTCTTTTAACCTGGAAATTCCTTCTGGGACCGAGGACGCCACTACTGGTTCCTGGCCCGATGACATCACTTCTGACTCAGATGACATCACTTCTTGTTCCGGGCCCGATGACATCGCTTTTCTACACAGTCCCCTTCCTTTGCGATGCCAATTGTCCCAGCGTCGTACCAACGTTTTAATGCCATCAGCAAAAAAATGTTTCTGGTTGAGTGTGTAGCCAGTGATGCACCGCTGCTTTCACATTATCATCATCATCATCACATGAAAATCTTCTTCCTGTCCGGAGTTTCCATTAACACTAGTACGGCCATTTTCGAACATTTCAATCCACTCATAGACGACTCTATGAGAGAGAACTTGATCCCCATACTGAGGACACATGCGGAAATGAATTTGTGCCCACAAGAAGCGTATGACAGAACGCTCGTCCTCTTCGGTGCAGCCATCTTCACCACAGGGTGACAACTCTTACACTAAACTGCAAGGGCAGCCGGCCTGCCAGACTGAACTAGTCACATGACACTCTCAGATACGACCAATCACGACTCCTCCCTTCTGCCTTCACATAAAAGTGCGGAAACTTTTTGAATGTCCCTCGTATTATATAATACTAACACTTTTTCTATGTTTTGAGGTGACTATAACTCTTTTTACTTTGCACGTAATTTCTGTAATGCTTACAGTGCATCCAGAAAGTATTCCCAGCGCATCACTTTTTCCACATTTTGTTATGTTTGCGCCTTATTCCAAAATGGATTAAATTCATTTTTTTCCTCCAAGTTCTACACACAACACCCCATAATGACAACGTGAAAAACGTTTATTTGAGGTTTTTGCAAATTTATTAAAAATAAAAAAATTGAGACACCACATGTACATAAGTATTCACAGCCTTTGCCATGAAGCTCAAAATTGAGCTCAGGTCCATCCTGTTTCCCCTGATCATCCTTGAGATGTTTCTGCAGCTTCACTGGAGTCCACCTGTGGTAAATTCAGTTGACTGGACATGATTTGGAAAGGCACACACCTGTCTATATAAGGTCCCATAGTTGACAGTTCATGTCAGAGCACAAACCAAGCATGAAGTCAAAGGAATTGTCTGTAGACCTCCGAGACAGGATTGTCACGAGGCACAAATCTGGGGAAGGTTACAGAAAAATTTCTGCTGCTTTGAAGGTCCCAATGAGCACAGTGGCCTCCATCATCCGTAAGTGGAAGAAGTTCAAAAGCACCAGGACTCTTCCTAGAGCTGGCCAGCCATCTAAACTGAGCGATCGGGGGAGAAGGGCCTTAGTCAGAGAGGTGACCAAGAACCCGATGGTCACTCTGTCAGAGCTCCAGAGGTCCTCTGTGGAGAGAGGAGAACCTTCCAGAAGGACAACCATCTCTGCAGCAATCCACCAATCAGGCCTGTATGGTAGAGTGGCCAGACAGAAGCCACTCCTTAGTAAAAGGCACATGGCAGCCCACCTGGAGTTTACCAAAAGGCACCTGAAGGACTCTCAGACCATGAGAAAGAAAATTCTCTGGTCTGATGAGACAAAGATTGAACTCTTTTGTGTGAATGCCAGGCGTCACATTTGGAGGAAACCAGGCACCGCTCATCACCAGGCCAATACCATCCCTACAGTGAAGCATGGTGGTGGCAGCATCATGCTGTGGGGATGGGAGACTAGTCAGGATAAAGGGAAAGATGACTGCAGCAATGTACAGAGACATCCTGGATGAAAACCTGCTCCAGAGCACTCTTGACCTCAGACTGGGGCGACGGTTCATCTTTCAGCAGGACAACGACCCTAAGCACACAGCCAAGATATCAAAGGAGTGGCTTCAGGACAACTCTGTGAATGTCCTTGAGTGGCCCAGCCAGAGCCCAGAGTTGAATCTGATTGAACATCCTTGGAGAGATCTTAAAATGGCTGTGCACCGACGCTTCCCATCCAACCTGATGGAGCTTGAGAGGTGCTGCAAAGAGGAATGGGCCAAACTGGCCAAGGATAGGTGTGCCAAGCTTGTGGCATCATATTCAACAAGACTTGAGGCTGGAATTGCTGCCAAAGGGGCATCGACAAAGTATTGAGCAAAGGCTGTGAATACTTATGGACATGGGATTTCTCAGTTTTTTAATTTTTAATAAATTTGCAAAAATCTCAAGTAAACTTTTTTCACGTTGTCATTATGGGGTGCTGAGTGTAGAATTCTGAGGAAAAACATGAATTTAATCCATTTTGGAATAAGGCTGTAACGTAACAAAATGTGGAAAAAGTGATGTGCTGGGAATACTTTCTGGATGCACTGTATGTAATCATGAAGAAGCTTCAGTACCGTTTTTTGACTTCCCTAAGTGTAAAAATATCAACTACTCTATATATATATAATCCTGCAATGATTTTATGTCACGTTTTTTATCACACTTTAAATTTGGCTTATTTTAAAATCTACATATATATGTTTGGTATCATTCTTTTCAGAATTTATCGAACTTTAATGTGATGTTAGATTTTCAGATTCGTATTCCGTTTTTAAATTTTAAACTAAAAAATATCAAGAACTCACATCCTGCAAGATGAGACTTTGTTCCAGGAGATTTAACCAGGCCCGGGGCCGGAAATAAAAGACAAAGAGTAGTAGAGCTGCTGTACAGGCTTTTAAATGTTTGAAGCGCAGATCACACGGCGCGTCAGCAAGCCAGCAGCTGATCAAGCAAAGAGGGGGTAAAAAACAAAAACTATTTTTGTTTCCCATTGTATCACTGTTAAAGAGGGGGTCTACTTGGGGTGCATTCAGCCCCCCTCTTCACAACAAGAGTGTTAGAGATGCAAAGTAGCTGGCACATAGCGCAGGCCAGGGGGTTGGCGAGCAAAGTAAGCAGGGGGGAACCCCCTAGTTTTAATTTAAAGTTTGATTCTAAATAGAGATAAATGATGGTGTATCGATATTATCAATTAGTTAGGAGGAGAAACAAAGAGATTTGAGAAATTTTGCGCAACTGGAAGTGGTTCTGATGACCTTTTCCTCTATCTCATTATACGAGAAAGTCCCGATTTTTTAGTTTGGTGCTAGGCAGCCTGAGGGTGAGGCCTCCTATCTGGCAGGCCCAGATCAGAATTAGGAGCAACTCCGGACTTTTGGTGCGGCTCTTTTCAAGTCCTGCTACCTGCGCCGAATGAAGGAGTCTTCAAAGAAAAATGAGTGAATGAAAAGACGTAGTGGAAGAATCGACGTGCAAATCAAAGCTGGAAGTCAGAAACACGATCGACTGAGCCCAGAACGGTAACCCGAAATTAATGACAAGAGTTATATGCAAGAAGTCAAGAACCAAAAGGAACGAGATGATTGAACACAAAAAAGTAATAGTTATTATCCAGAGTGGAAACCAGGGGGTGCTCCAGCCGCCCCAATCCCGACACAGACAGGCAGAGACACGCGTTTGCCACACAACACCCATTTATTCACGTGGGAAGCGCTTTTCTTGCTCTCCACAGTAGCACAACTCAAATAAACAGCACCAAAGCCCAGTCCTTTTATTCTCTTCTCTTTTTCCGCCTCCACTCCTCTCCCAACTCTGACTCCAGGTGTCCAACGAGCTTCTTCCGGGACATTCCTCATCTCAGGTCACTGGAGAGCGTTCATATCTCGCAAACAGGAAGCACCGGGACTCTAAAGACTTGGACCTTCATCCTTCTGCAGATATCAGGAGCGCCACACACCCCCTCTCCAGCAACTTCATTACCCCACTTTGCTCTCCCAATCCATCTATTGACTTCACAGGAAGAGTCACCAGAGACACGATGTCACTGCCAAGGTAAGTAAACGCTGGGAAGTTAGAAAATGGCTGCTTTTTCGATCTTCGTCAGCCAGAAGGGAGTTCTGAGACCCCCGGATTAAACTGTTAAATATTCATTGTCATAATGAGGTGAGCAAGTCAGTTCCACGAGTGCTGGCTGTCTCTCGCAAAGGTACACACGCGGTGCGCTCACCAGGGCCGCTCTCTCATTTGTATGCTCCGGAGAGAATCCCCAGAAGATCAAAACCCTCATCCTCATGTTTGGGGTATTCCCGAACAGCTTGCAAATGCATTTAATCAATAGTTAAAAAAGAGCCATAAATCAAGCCACCCCCCCCCCCCCCCCCAGGGGGGCATTGAGGTGATAAACACCTCATAAGGAGATGTCAAAACGGGAAGAAAAGACACAAAGCTCATCCCACGCGGCCACCCCACCCCAGATCTAGAGGAGCTGATGATCATTAAACAAAATCTCAGAAAGAATGGAGTTCACATGACCACTTAGGGAGCTGACACAGGAGTGTCACTGATCCTTGGAGCCCCATTGGCATAAGAGACGAGCTGCCCGTCCTCAAAATGGGGACGCACCCCAGACGAACATTTTCAGATATCGCAGAACGCATCTCAGTTGATCTCGAATGTTAATTGTGGCAATTTACAGACGTGGGTAAATCTGCTGGAACTTCCTTCACAAAAAAAGAAGACCCCCGCAGTTGTCTCTGAAATAACTTGAAACTGACCAAAGTCATTGGCGCCCATCATTTTTTAAATTCCGAATTCAACATAAATGAGGCTTTGCTTTTGAGTTTTCATTCAACAGAATATTTCAAGTAATAACACAAATGAAGCAGCCATGGACAGAAAATGATTGGACCCCCTCAAGTAATATTTGGCTGGACAACCTTTAGAGTTTTGCAATCACTGCACATAAGCAGTGCTTATGATGCCAAGAATTAATAAAATAACGGTGGGAGGTCGAGCTTTTAGTTACAGGGCCCCCTAAACTGTGGAGTGGTCTGCCTGCTACTATAAGAGATGCCCCTTCGGTCTCAACTTTCAAATCCCTGCTGAAGACTCAATACTTCAGTTTAGCACACCCTGCCTAGAGCTGCTGATTAACTGTGCAGACTGCATCTCTGTTGTTAGTCCTTAGCACTCAAACGTAAGTAACATGATTGTTATAATTTGTTACTAACCTTCACCTGTTCTGTTTTTCTTCTCGGTACTCAAATGTGGCACTTGGTGCCCACTGCCCACCTGCCAAGTTGTTCTGCCTGCCTAAAGTAAAGTCATCCCTGATGGACGATCGCAGGAATTGTGGGGTAGAGGGGTCCTTTCATCTGATTGGCTGGCCCACCGCTGTTTCAGCTGTGGAATGGCCAATAGGAGGTGGCAGCCTGATGGCTGAGGTCTCCAGGACTCTAAAATCATATTATGGGATATCATCTACTGTTATATTCTGGTCCGTACTTGTAATATTTTTATTTTTATACTGTATTGAGGATTTGTTCTGTTCAGTGTATTGTGTTGTATTGACCCCCTTTTTCTTTTTGACACCCACTGCACACCCAACCCACCTGGACAGGGGTCTCTCTTTTTGAACTGCCTTTCCTGAGGTTTCTTCCATTTTTCCCTACAAGGTTTTTTTGGGAGTTTTTTCTTGTCTTCTTAGAGAATCAAGGCTGGGGGCTGTCATGAGACAGGGTCTGTTAAAGCCCATTGCTGCACTTATTGTGTGATTTTGGGCTATACAAAAATAAATTGTATTGTATTGTATTGTATAAGTGATTCCTGGTGGTCTCCATGAGACTCTTGCACCTGTCAATGGGTCGTTCGGCCTACTCCATGCTCCAGCCGTGTCAGATATGAAGGGGGTCTTCTCCAGCCAGCATGTTTCAGATGTTCGATGGGATTCAAATCAGAAGGCCACTTCAGAATAGTCCAGTGTTTTGCTCTTTGCCATTCCCGGGGGCTTTTAGCTGTGTGTTTTGGAGGGTCCATGACTTGCGACTGAGACAGAGTTTTCGGACACCGGGCAGGACGTTTCTCTCCAGAATGTCTTGATGGTCTTGAAATTTCTTTATTCCCTGCACAGACTCAAGGCTCCTTCCCACCCCAAAGTGTCAGATACAGCAAAGCAGCCCCAAAACATCACCAGGCTTCCTCCATGTCTCACAGCTGGTCTGCTGTTCGTTTCTTTGAAAGCCTCATTTTTTTCATCTGTGGATGTTGAGCTGATGTGACTTGCCAGAAGGCTCCATTCGTGTCTCATCTGTCCAAAGGATCTTCTCCCGGGAGCATCAATATGCATTTTAGCAAATTCCTTTCTGGCTTTTTTTATGTGGAGTCCTCCTGGGTCTTCTTCCATTGAGCCCACTGTCACTCAAATGGTGCGATCAGACCCTGGTGGTCCGTGACCTTGGACTTCAGCTTGGATCTCTTTGGAAGTTGTCCTTGGCTGTTTGTCTGATATTCTCACTGTACTTCTGTACATTCTGGGGTTGATATTCCTCTTGTGGCTGCATCCTGGGAGGTGAGCTACAGTTCTGTGGACCTTCAACTTCTTCATAATGTTTGCAACTCCAGTCACGGGAACATCATGCTTGGAGGTGGTGGTCTTCTAGCCTTTGCCTTTAACACGCTGGTCTGTCATTCTCTTTCTGTCCTCCTCACACATCTCCCTCCATTAGTTTGTCTGCTCCATGTTCCATGTGGGACATATGATGACACCAAACAGCCGAGTGACGGTTTTCCTCCATTTAAATGGGCTGAATGGCTGATTGCACAATTGGAGACGAGTGGGATATGAATTCAAGAAAACAAGTTTGAAAAATCACTTGATTCCAGTTATTTAGGGTCTTGTCTTGGGGTCCCAACAAGGCTGTCCAGGCCATTTTAGAAGAGCAGGCCACACTTGCTCTCTTGTCACACTTCCTTGTGCCCTGTGGGACATCCTTAGGATTCACGGGATCCCCTCGAGGTTGCTGGATATCATGGCCGGCCTGTATACTGTGTAAAAGGCGCAATATAACGCCCGACCCGGTACAGACTGACGCAGAGGCACGTGTAAAAACACACAAGCACTTTTATTTTTCTTCACCTGGTGGGCACATCTTCCCCGTAATCCCTCCAGCCACAACGCAGTCCCAAAAGCACTAAAGGCAACACAAAACACTTCTCCTCTGGCACCACCACTGCTCCGAGGCAACCTCATCCTCTTCCTCCCAATTCTGGCTCCTGAGTGGTGCTTGCTGGCCCTTTTTATAGCCCACCTAGAAGTGCACCAGGTGCTTGATCACCTGTTGCTAATTGCACTTCGGGGCAGCGGGGCTGTAGAGGTGTCCACAAAGGCTCCATGCAGCACCCCTTGGCGGCCAATCCAGATCCCCACAGGGTTGTGGAGAACTCCATCTCCCATGGAGCCCTGCGGGAAACTGAGGCACCAACGTCACCCAGGGAGGCTGCCACCAAGCGTCCCAGGGGAGGTACTGAAGAGCCCATGGCTGCTCCCCCAGAACATATGCAGCAGGTGGCGTCCCAGCCGGTGCATGGGACCCAGCCGCCCGTTAAAACTGGTACTGTGAGTGCTGTGCAGAGTGGAGGCAGGACCTCTGCGTTTTTCCCAGTTGATCCTGGGGTTCGTCAGCGGTGTGTTCTGCTCCTACTCTGTTCAATGCTTGTATAGACTGGGTGTTGGGCAAAGTCGTGGGGGTCCAGCGGCTGTGGGGGGCATCTGTTAGTGAAGAAAGATTCACAGATCTTGACTTTGCTGACAATTCTGTGATCTTCGCGGACTTAATGGAGGTTCTGATCGGAGTGAGCGAGGAGTCTGAGTGTCTGGGCCTGCGACGGTCCTGATAAAAACCAACAGCCAGGCCTTTAATGACCTCGTGGGCACGGCCATCAGCAGTGTGTCTGTCTGCGGAGAGAGTGTCGACCTCCTCGAGGGGTTTACTTACCTTGGCAGTGACCTTCATGTGACTCTGGTGACTCTTCCTGTGAATTCAGTAAACGGATTGGGAGAGCATGGGGGGTCATGAGGTCATAAAGGGGTGTGTGGTGCTCCCAATATCTCTGCAAAAGGACGAAGGTCCAAGTCTTTAGAGTCCTGGTGCTTCCTGTGTTGCTATATGGTTGTGAGACATGGACGCTATGCAGTGACTTGAGATGAAGACTGGACTCCTGTGGTACTGTGTCTCTCCGGAAAATCCTTAGGTACCATTGGTTTGACTTTGTGTTGCTCAAGGAGTCCAGAATGAGGCACATGACCTGCATTGTGAGGGAGTGTCAGTTATGGCACTACTGCCATGTGGCGCAATTTCCTGAGGGTGATCCGGCTCATTGTTGGGGACCCGAGTGGTTGGACCAGGCCAAGGGGTTGCCCACGTAACACGTGGCTGCGACAGATAGAAGGTCATTTCCGGAGACTGGAGCATGTGTCTGCCTTGGGGGTTGCCAACTGGGATCCCAAGTTGTTTCATCGTGTGGTGGGTGCGTCAACGCTCTGTACCAGTGCATGCTCCCCAACTTGACTTGACTTGACTTGTGCTGCTTGATTTTAGCTGGAACCGATTAGTTTCTTTAGATCTCATTGTTCAATCATTGGGTCTCTACTAAGTATGTGGGCAATTCCAAGAAGGGTGATCTTCTACACCTGGATGGCACTCACTTTACCTGGCAGTTTATCGAGATGTCCTTGAAGACCTCGTTGAGCATTTCCAAGTGCTCTGATTATGAACGGAATGACACAAACCTTTGCTTTCCACAGTCTTGAGGTCTTTCTATTTGCTGAGTTTTTCCACCGTTATGAATGAATGTTCACATCATCTGGAACTGCTGTGTTGATGAGTAGACATCACCTCTTGCTTCTGGCATTGAGAATGATGTCTAGTTGCACATAATGTTGGTGGCTCTTGTATCAACGACTTTTTCAGGCTGGCGATGACACCAATGATCAGACACCGTGAGGCCAGGCTAATGGAGCTCAATGTCACCAGCTGTCTGATTGTGTCAATGAGTGACACCGGGCACCCGGTGACAATACAACTGGTGGGCTCTTCTTGTTGCTGGCATATCCTGCACTTGCTGTCAACTTCCATCTTGAAAATACTGATGACAGACAGTGTGTGTTAAGTTCCTGATCCTGAGCTGCCATGACGAGACCCTCAGCTATTTAAGGTGTCAGTCACAACAGGCCTTTTCCCACCACAGAAACTTTGTTTTTCAGGAACCAGTGCAGTCCTTGGGCCACTTGTGGTCCCTGACCACTTTTGTGTGTTGCATTCCCATCACACAACAGGAACTGTAACCTTTATGGAAAATAAGTGACATGCAAACAAGTGCAATACAGTGCAAAGTGAGGGACCATCAGGAGTTCACCTTGGAGGGACACCCCCACCTTAGAACTGATGTCACGAGGGACTTTATTGCTTTGATGCGGTGGATAGCGTGGCGCACCAGGGAGGCAGATATAAGGAGTTATGTGGCGCAGTGGGTAGCGCTGCTGCCTCACAGTTACGAGACCCGGGTTCACTTCCCAGGTCCTCCCTGTGTGGAGTTTGCATGTTCTCCCCGTGTCTGCGTGGGTTTCCTCCCACAGTCCAAAGACATGCAGGTTAGGTGGATTGGTGATCTGAAATTGGTGTGTGTGTGTGTGTGTGGGTGTGTGTGTGCCCTGCAGTGGACTGGCGCCCTGCCCAGAGTTTGATTCCTGCCTTGCGCCCCGTGTTGGCTGGGATTGGCTCCAGAAGACCCCCGTAACCCTGTAGTTAGGATATAGCGGGTTGGATAATGGATGGATGGATGGACTACAAAGCAGATTCCAATAGATGGCGTACTGCAAATTTTAATGTTGAGGTCTGTGTTGATTTCTTAGACTTCAGCCCGAATTAGACAGAAAGTACAGCAAATATAAGCAAAAGACATGCAGGTTAGGTGCATTGGTGGTTTTAAATTGTCCCTAGTGTGTGCTTGGTGTGTGTGTGTGTGCCCTGCCCGGGGTTTGTTTCCTGCCTTGTGCCCTGTGTTGGCTGGGATTGGCTCCAGCAGACCCCCGTGACCCTGTATAGCGGGTTGGATGATGGATGGAGGGTGAGGAGCAAATGCGCTCTCTCTGCTCTCTCTCTCTCTCTCTCTCGACGCTATAAATGTAACGTTCTTTCTTAGCCAAATATGCGCCTTACCTACCTATGTGTGTGAAAAGAATTCTGATGAAATATGAAACATAACTAGTAGTCAATTTGCATGCTTTGGGGTTCATATATTTGTAAATCTCACTCTGAAGGAGTCCTGCCACGAACCTCACCGCACGTCACTGCTTGTAGTGCTGAGAGAGTTTCTTCATCGAGACACATTTGAGATCATCAATGCCATCAGTTCGTCTCAGCAACTTGACTATCCTATCATCTGAACATGATCTTGCTAAAAATCTGGACCTGTTCAATCTGAAACCCCGATGCCTACGCCTGGCATCAAACTTTGCAGGTAGGGGCTGATTGTGTTTCTGTATCCGCCGTGGCGCAATATTTGATTTCCTTGATCATTTTTGCTCAACTTTTTGCATGGTCCTACATAATTTAGTTATGTGAATATACCACAGTATGAATAGTGCCCTTACTGTATATAATCCTACACTGTAAAAAAATGTCAGTACATTTAACGGTAGAAATACTGTAAATGGTGAAAGTAAAATACCTTTTCTGAAAAAAATGAAATGTTCTACTGAAAATTACCTGTATATCTTAAGTGAGAAGTCAAGCAAAATGACCCCTTTTGTTGGCTATGACTAAAAAAAATCACAATATGCCAGCTTTCGAGGCAACTCAGGTCCCTTCTTCTGGTAAGATGTAATGAAGAAAGCCTGCATATTGTAATGTTATTAGTTAGCCATTAAAAGGGGTCATTTTGCTTGACTTCTCACTACTTTCATAATGGTTAACACACCCTGCTGTATATCTTAAACGATACATTTCATTTTTTTTACAGTCAAGTTCTGTAAAATGGGGCGGCATGGTGGCGCAGTGGTAGCGCTGCTGCCTCGCCGTTAGGAGACCTGTGGTTCGCTTCCCGGGTCCTCCCTGCGTAGAGTTTGCATGTTCTCCCCGTGTCTGCATGGGTTTCCTCCGGGCGCTCCGGTTTCTTCCCACAGTCCAAAGACATGCAGGTTAGGTGGATTGGCGATTCTAAATTGGCCCTAGTGGGTGTGTTTGTGTGTGTCCTGCGGTGGGTTGGTACCCTGCCCGGGATTGGTTCCTGCCTTGTGCCCAGTGTTGGCTGGGATTGGCTCCAGCAGAACCCCCCGTGACCCTGTGTTCGGATTCAGCGGGTTGGAAAATGGATGGATGGATTTCTGTAAAATCAATATTTTTCCACCTTCAAAATATGCTGCATAACGTTTGCTGACACATTAAAGTTACACTGAAAAAATATCTGTTAATTCTATAGTGTCTTCTTCGTCTTTCGGCTGCTCCCGTTACGGGTCGCCACAGCGGATCATCTTCTTCCATATCTTTCTGTCCTCTGCATCTTGTTCTGTTACACCCGTCACCTGCATGTCCTCTCTCAGCACATTCTCCGGTGTAAAACTGTTAAATAGCGAAGGTAAACATCTGTAACATGTAAAACGCTAAAGCGCAGTTTCAGTAACACTGAAATTCCGATATTTGCATAAGGACACGCCCCCTTTTACCATATCGCACAGCATACTTTTGCGCAGCAGGGAGAAAAAACTTAAAGTTAGCAGCGCTGTTTTTCCATGCGTGCTGAAGGTTTTCTGAGGTTATGAAATCTGATTTATGGTGGGTTGTATTCGATAAGCTGGCACACCTGTAGGACACCATTACACCACATAAGCAAACTTTACTTCTCCCCCAGATGATGCGCCATAACTTTTTAAAGCATTGAATTCTTTATATAACTAAAGATACGTGTTTGCTATTTGTTGTTGTTATTTTACTTATGCAAACTGGGTACTGGTGTTTGATCCTGACCGTATTTTCTAATGGTTTAATGATTGGTATATTTATTTATTATTATAGGCGGAGTGGTGGCTCTGAGGCTAGGGATCTGCACTGGCAATCGGAAGGTTGCCGGTTTGAATCCCGTAAATGCCAATAGGGACTCTGCTCTGTTGGGCCCTTCATCAAGGTCCTTAACCTGCAATTGCTGAGTGCTTTGAGTAGTGAGAAAAGCACTATATAAATGCAAAGAATTATTGTTATTACAGTGCACGGATTTCAGCTTATGGTTAAACGCTCACTTCTAACGGAACGTGTTGTAAAGAAAAAAACCGTTATTTACTACAAAGTTATACCGCAGACCAAAAAATACTGTCACCTTGTCTTTACAGTAAAATTCGGATTTTTTTTACCGTAAATATAACATTTTTTTAAGTGTACCGTAGACCTAGAAATATTCTCATCTTCTTTTTTACGGTAAAAGTCTGCCAACCACAGCCGCCAGTACTTTACCGTGAATTTAACATTATTTGTTTACAGTGTACTAAAAACTGGAACACCCATTTTTTATACAGGCCCACCCTATTATCTATGCCCCCTGGTTCAGGCCCAAGAGCAGCGTTTTGGGGGTGGCAAGTGGCGCGACTGCCCCAGGCCCTGCGCCCAAGGGTTTCATCTTTTGAGGTCCGCGTGTCCCGTTCGCGCGGATTTGTCAAGTTATATTCTCCAGTTATATTTTGATAAATCCGTGTGTTATCTTGCAAACAATTAGCTGAATACTGTAATGAGAAAATCCGGTGTATGTTAACATTAATTTTATTAAATTCGCGCGCATGTTTATACAGTCCACACATAGCGGTAACAGCGTTTGACGTAACCGGCCCCGCGTGGGGTTGGCCAGCCCTGGCCCTGCACACCCATAAGGCCGCCCATTTTAATTTGTTCAGCGCAGGATGAGAAACTCGAGTCCACATTCCGGGTGCCAAATAGAGACTGCCGATGAGAAGACCCCCTTTGCGAAAAAAAGATCCAAAGTGCGACGACATCCAAAATGATTCGGGTTTGGAAGACAGAGCCTGTCAGTCAAGAAAACATCCATGAAGCCGTGCAAATGACAAAGCAGCCGCCAAGTCGCCGACCCGTGAAAGGCACTATACTGCAACTTGATGCAAACACATTTCTTTCTTTCTTTCTTTCTTTCTTTCTTTCTTTCTTTCTTTCTTTCCTCGGCACTCACATTTGTTTTATTGGTCCAAAGTGCGGCGTCGTTCTGAGGATCACGCAGAGCCCAGCGTTTACCTCGCTTTGGGGGTTATTTATTTTATTAGGAAATTGCCGGCAAATTTCTTAAAAGCAAGCCGCGCAGAGCCTGAAAATGTCAAGAATGTTCTGACAGCAAAAATGGTTTGTAACAATTGCGCGCAGAGTTCAAATCAAATAAACCCGCCATCAAGCCGGAACTGTAAAAAGATAAGGCGCCGCACCACTCAAGACCAGCACGTCTACATTTTGAGGGATGAATGGCAGTAATTTCCTCTAAGCTCTTAAACGGTGATTTCTCGGAGTGAGATGAGAATAGACCATCAACAGAGCAACAGACACACGCATAGAAAGCAATTTACAAATCACAGCCGATAACACAAACATGAAGAGACGCGCATTGCCGATCGCACAATAACGCGGGGACTCCACACGTACACGCGAATGCATGCGGCTGCAAAGCTTGTTGAGTCGGCTATGGGGAAAGAAATCTGAAGACGGCCACCTGCCAAGGGTACGCGTTAGATAGTGTATTGAAAGTCATTTATCTATACCTACACCCTTTTTGACAAAAAAAAAATGAAGAAATGGTGCCCCCAAACTCCCCAGCTACCCCAGAAATTGATAATGCAGGATTGAGATCTTCAGAGCAGATGGAGCCGACCCTCGTGAAGCTCATCATCCACCAGCCCTACCACTGCAAAAAAAAAAAAATAGAAAGTGCATTGGCATGACCTTAATATGACTGGCACCATATAAAATCACAGGTTTAACAACCTACATGGACTCCTTTGCTGCCCTTCAGGTCGACACTTTACCTGCCACTGCTCACTCTGAAGAAACACAGCCATTTTGTGGACCTTCTTCCTTTTGAAAATCACAAATTCATGGTCCTGTAATATCAGCTTATGTGTCCTTCATTGTGACACTTTACCTGGCACTGTCCACCTTCAGTGTGGTACTTTACCTGAAAGGCCCACCTCAGTGTGGCACTCTATCTGTCACTGCCCACCTTCAATGTTGTACTTCACCCGGCACTGCCCACCTTCAGTACAATACTTTACCCGGCACTGCCCTCCCTCATTTTTGAACTCTAGTTGCTACTGCCCACCTTCAGTGTGGCACTTCACCTAGCACTGCCCACCTTCAGTTCAATACTTTACCTGGCACTGCCCTCCTTCAGTTCAATACTGCACCTGGCACTGCCCTCCCTCAGTGTGGCACTCTAGTTATTACAGCCCACCCTCAGTGTGGCACTCTATCTGTCACTGCCTACCTTTGGTGCAGCACTTTACCTGTCACTGCCCACCTACAGTGTGACACTTTACCTGGCACTGTCCACCTTCAGTGTGGCACTTTACCTGGCACTGCCCAACCTCAATGTGGCACTCTATCTGTCACTGCCCACCTTCATTGTGGCACATCACCCGGCACTGCCCACCTTCAGTACAATGCTTTACCCGGCACTGCCCTCCCTCATTTTTGAACTCTAGTTGCTACTGCCCACCTTCAGTGTGGCACTTCACCTAGCACTGCCCACCTTCAGTTCAGTACTTTACCTGGCACTGCCCTCCTTCAGTGTAGAACTCTAGTTGTCACTGCCCACCTTCAGAGCAACACTTTACCTGGCACTGCCCACCTTCAGTTCAATACTGTACCTGGCACTGCCCTCCCTCAGTGTGGCACTCTAGTTATTACAGCCCACCCTCAGTGTGGCACTCTATCTGTCACTGCCTACCTTTTGGTGCAGCACTTTACCTGTCACTGCCCACCTTCAGTGTGACACTTTACCTGGCACTGCCCACCTTCAGTATGACCCTTTACTTGTCACTGCCTTCCCTAAGTGTGGCACTCTAGTTGTGACTACCCACCTTCAGTGTGGCACTTTATTTTGCACTGCCCACCCTCAGTGTGGCACTGTATTTGTCACTGCATACCTTCAGTGTGGCACTTTGCCTGGCACTGCCCAAGTTCAGTGCAATACTTTACCTGGCACTGCCCACCCTCAGTGTGGTACTCTATCAGTCACTGTCTACCTTGGGTGCAGCACTTTACCTGGTACTGCCTACCTACCCAGAGGCACATAATTTAGCTGTTAGTACCCACACTGTAGAAAAATGGAAAGTACTGTAATGTAATGTAGGAGACTTATAAAACACCACAGAGTGGGGTTCAGTGTGAAAGGAGCTATAAAAACTCACAAGGACACCGGCTGAGTGGACTGCGGTGATTGGCAGAACAACCCTTCATAGGACACGGCGCTTGGTAGCACTTGAAACACTTGAGCTGCACTTTCAAATGACTTTGGGATAATGTCTACTGTGAAAGGCGCTACATAAAATTGTATAGTCACAGGTTTACTATCCTCACTGACCCTGAGTGATACGTGGCAACCATGGAAAATAAAAACAGCATTATGGAAAATGGATGGATGGAGGAACTTAGTCTTATATAGTGATTTTTTTCCACTTTTGTTTACTAAAGTGTTCAATTTCATTATACACAGTAAACATTATTGAAAATGAAAATTTTAGGTAAAAAATATAAATATATTACAGATCCATTTTTCAAACTCATTATTTGTTAACATGGTCATGAACGGCAAAGCAGCAAGCAAGGATGTATAGATGGCATGCCAGTCTGTGTTTGGGCTCACACCGAGACCGTCACATGTCCATCATTGGGCTGCAGCAGGAGAAGCAGAGAAAACACCAGAAACGCATAGAGACACACAATCAGCAAAGTGAGGACACTGGAGCTGTGAGACGGAGGGCTAGCTGTCGTGCTGTGACATGGACCCCAATTTGGTGCACTGCATATCAGAAGATAAATATTATGGATGGGAGTGAATACTGCTGCAAGGCACTATATACGTGAACATGTGTACAGACATAACAGTCATACTGTCACTGATACACACCTTATATATAGTATATGCTCTCTCTTTCTGTAAATAGATAGATAGATAGATAGATAGATAGATAGATAGATAGATAGATAGATAGATAGATAGATAGATAGATAGATAGATAGATAGATAGATAGATGTAAGGCACTATATGATAGATAGATAGATAGATAGATAGATAGATAGATAGATAGATAGATAGATAGATAGATAGATAGATAGATAGATAGCTTTTGAGAATCTATCAGGTGGAGATACAAGGAGGGAGTGGATCAATAACCAAGCCCCACCTTATTGATCCCCCCCCCCCCCCCCCCCCCCATTCACATGCTCTACAGTATATTGCCTTTGATTCCTGTATATCTAATCATTTTCCTCTGATGATAACACCTGGCAGGTTGTCAAGAGCTTAGGTATAAAAAACTATTTTAAGATACACGACTCATTTTCTCCCTTTGAGGATCTGTAGCTACAAATATGCAAACTGTATCACAGACCTTCACTTATTCACTTATATATATATATATATAGTGAAAATGAATAGTCGTGACACACAGAAAGGCTGGGGCAGCCACCCGTATACTTAATCCTGACTGCACAAAGGCAAATACGTTGCACAGATGTGTACAGATTAGAGTCCAAAACAGAAATGAACAGAAACAGAGGTTGTGTTGCTTTTAAAGGGGGTCAGCGGAAGTGACGTCATCGGAGGGATCGGAACAGGAAATGACTTCGTTGGAATCGGGCAGAATTTCCCGTGTCTGGTCTGCAGAGATAAAAGAGAAAGGTTTACTGCCCCCGCCACCCCCTGGCCTAGTGTAAAATTAGCTGCCTTCTTGCTGCCTCCCATGCACACATTTGTGACAATATATACATATATATATATATATATATATATATATATATACAGTATGTGTGCAGTGCAGGATTTTCGTATAAGCTACACAAGCTATAGCTTAGGGCCCCCGCCTTCTTGGGGGCCCCCAAAACAAATTATCCGAGTGAGCAATTGTCATATATACTTAAATATACTACAGCATCATTTGTCCCAATCAGGCCCGGCCTAAGGCATAGGCGAAGTAGGCGACCGCCTAGGGCCCCGGCGTCCGGGGGGCCCCGGATCAACTCCTTGGTCTAATTTTCACGCATTTCACAGAGCTGGACCCCCCTTTCGCCTAGGGCCCCATAATACCTATGACCAGGCCTGTATGTGTGTGTGTAGATATATATTTTCTTACACATGCGTGTCTGTGGATCACAGTCTGGGGTCATTTGAGGTAGGCAGTACCACTTCAGATCAAGAGGGGGCCCTCACACTAACCTTCTTCTCTTTTCCCTCCACAGTAGAGTAGACGCCCAGTGAGGGCAGTTGACTCCGCCCCCTTCTGTGCACCACAGGACGGAGCTCCTTCCATCCAAACCTGAGCATTGCAATTTACTCATCCTGACAGCTTTCTTATTTTGATTTTCTGTGGCACTGGCATGCATAGCAGCCCTTTTTGTTATTTTTCAAACTGAATTTAACAGGGATGGCCTCTCTCTCTCTCTCTCTCTCTCTCTCCTCTCTCTCTATGTGTATATATATATATATATATATATATATATATATATATATATATATATATATATATATATATTTATATATATATATATATATATACTGCGGTGGGTTGGTACCCTGCCCGGGATTGGTTCCGGCCTTGTGCCCTGTGTTGGCTGGGATTGGCTCCAGCAGACCCCCTGTGACCCTGTGTTCGGATTCAACGGGTTGGAAAATGGATGGATGGATGGATGGATATATATATATATATATATATATATATATATATATATATATATATATATATATATATATATATATTTAAATATACAGTACATTGGCTAAATAAAAACTTTACAATATGCAAGCTTTCAAGGCAACTCAGGCCCCCTCTTCAGGCTTCTCACTACATTCATAATGGCTAACACGATACAACACCCTATACTGTACTATATACAGTATATACAGTATATATATATATATATGCACACACACACATACATACAGTCATGCATGTGCATTTGGGGGTCACCTTTCTGGCTCCATCAAGGTAAGCAGTACCACTCAAGGGTGAGAGTGGCTGCCTTCTTTATCACTGTCTTCTTTTTCACCTACAGTTCCGCATAGCCGTTTTAACAGCATCAAAGGCCCCCCGGGCAAAGTAGTACGCTGGGGCCCCTGTTTTGATAGCAAAATAGAAACACACATAGGCACCAGAAACACAATGCGCCCTTATGCTCCTGGGGCCAGAGCCCATTGTGCCCATACGTTAAGACAGCCCTGAGCTCCGAGAGACAATCCAAGACAGATGCCTAGCCCAGCCTTTAGCCCCAAATAGGCTCCGCCCTTTTCCAGTCTGAACACAATAAAGTGGGCGGTCCCCCTAAGGATGGCAGCTTACTGCAGCACCATCAGGCACTGGAGACCCTACTAACTTGTATTCAATTTGATTATCTTTTTGCTCAATAGACCTGATTCTGGTGCCGAGTGCACCAAAGTGCTTTATCTTGTTGTTTTCTGTTTGGGGTAGTCGAATGGAGTGAAGTCCATTAATGAAAATCTGCTCAGAGTGCTCTGGATGTTTAAACTGGACTGAAGGTTCACAAAGCTTATACAAGACAGGAGTGGCTCAGGCACAACTCTGTGAATGTCCTTAAGTGGTCCGGCCTGAACCGGGACTTGAACCCAATCTAACATCTCTGGAGACAGAAAGGAGAGGATCTGCAAGGACGGATGGGATAAAGAGCCCAAATCCAGGTGTGCAAAGCTTGTAGAGACTTCACCCCAAGAAGACCTGAAGCTGTAATGCTGCCAAAGGGCCTTTTACAAAGTACTGAATACTTTACATAAAGTAGAGATTTCACTTTTTGGTTTTAAAATATTTTGCACAGATTCCTCAAATCCCGTTTTCACTTTGGCATTGCGGGGTGTTGAGTGTTGCTTGACGACGCAAAAAAACGAATTGAAATGATTTGAGCACAAGGCTGTGCTAAAATGGGGAAAAAAAAAAGGAACACTTTCTGAATCCATGGTATAATTAGGCAGGAGACATTTCAGATATGTTGCCCCCCCTCCCCAACTTCTGATATAAAGCCCACCCCCACCAGAGGCCCAGCGTTACTCGTATTGCAGGCAGCGCAGCGCACACTGCGGGTCCCTATCATCAGCGGCCTGAATGAGACAGGCACAGACGGTTAGCAGGAGGGCCTGCCCGTGACACATCCTGTGAATCCGCATCTCCGGCACACCTGGAGGCTTTGCCCTTTTGAAGAGTGCTTTGTGGCATTAGGCTCGCAGACAGAGACGACTTCTCAGCTAGGCGGCGGATATCTTTACGGTTTGATTTCAGTCTTTTTCGTGGCAGGTGGCTGCCATTCATGCCTCAAGCAGAACAGAGAGACGGCGTCTGAAGAGGGAAGTGTGGAGTGCAAGGCAAGGCAGTGCGGAAACGGCGCACCTGAACTCGGCTGCTCCACCTGCTTTTCATGTTGTAATCCTGAAGGGCAAACATCTCAGGGGACAGCAGGCATGAAAAATGAAATGAGGCAGGAGTGAGGGAAAAAAGTATATAGCGCCTTTCTGTATTTTACATGTTTGGCGACTCTCAATGACTCCATAACAGGTGCAGTTAATCCCACGACTTTGACATTCCCAGTTTTCCCAGCCTTAATTTCTTGGGGGCAGAGGCTCATGTATTCCTTTATTTTCTAAACTTCATTGAATGCCAGGGTTGTGTAGTTGTGTTATGAAAACCTAATCTATCTGCTCCGTCCTCCTGTGTGGAGTTTACTTGTTCTCCCTGTGTTCTTGTATATTCCCTCCAGACTCTCGTCCACCATTCACATTAACTGGGGAGTCCAGATTTCCAGGATGTTGAACGGCTGTGGGTGAGCACCAATCAGTCACTGACATGCCCTCCTGCCTCACACCCAGCGCCACCAGGATAGGCTCCTGCACATCACAACACTAGAGCTACACAGATGAGGAATCGAAAACATACAAGGGATGATGGGATGATCCTGTCTCGATCTGGCTCCTGCCCTCATACCCGAGGCCACTGGGATAGACAGAAGTCCATCACAACCAAATAATGAGAGTATTTGGACCAAGGAGTGATGGATGGAGTGGGTGGGTGATCAGTCTGACTGAACACTCCTGTCGAAAGCTGCTTTCTGCCTTGTGCTACATGTCACATCAGGGCGATAACTTAAAATGAATTGAGTCGAATATTTGGATTGATTGATTGATTGATTGATTGATTGATTGATTGATCCTTTCTAAAGATGGCTATACTGACTTCCCTATGATGGCAATAAAATTAATTCCAATGAGGGCAAGGACTGGATTAATGGATTGATATGTACATCCTTTAAGGTGGAAATGGGTGGGGCAGGTATAGGAAGGATGGGAGGGTGGGGGGATTGATGAAATAACTGATTGAATGATAAATTGCTTGATGCTTTATCATAACAGGGTATCCCATAGACCATCAAAGCAAAAATTGGCATGAGAAAATGAAAGGATGGATGGAATGGATGGATGGATGGATGGATGGATGGATGGATGGATGGATGGATGGGATGGATGGATGTTTTTTTCCCCAAAACTGGCTGCTTCATTGCCCATCACAACAATAAAACTTAATTAATCAAGATGAATCAAGAGCAATAAATGGATGAATGCATTGATTGATTGATTGACTGACTGATCGGTCCTTTCTAAAGATGGCTATACTGACTTGCCCATTATGGCAATAAAATTAATTCCAAAGATGGAAGGACTGGAGTGATGAATTGATACGTAACATCCATTAAGGTGGAAAAGGGTGGGCAGGTATAGGGATGGAGGGGGAGTGGGGTTGCTGAAATAACTGATTGAATGATAAATTACTTGATCCTTTATCACTAACAAGATATGCCATAGACCATCACAGCAAAAATTGGCAAGAGAAAATGGATGGATTGATATTCCCCAAAACTGGCTTCTTCATTTCCCATCACAACAATAAAACTTATTTAATCAAGATAAATCAAGATCAATACATGGATGGATGGATTGATTGATTGGTTGACTGATTGATTATTAAACTAAAGCTGGCTCCTGCCTTAATACCGTGTGGTAATGGGATAAAACCTATCATGAGAATAAAGCTGAATTAATGACAATGAAGAAATAATGAATGGATTGATTGATTAATTGATTGATCGATTGATTCTGTCTGAATATGACTACTAACATGCCTATAATGACAATAAAGCTAAATTAATCACAATGAAGATATAATGAGTTGATTGATTGATTGATTGTTTGATTGATTGATCGATTGATCGATTGATACTGTCTGAATATGACTACTAACATGCCTATAATGACAATAAAGCTAAATTAATCACAATGAAGATATAATGAGTTGATTGATTGATTGATTGATTGATTGTTTGATTGATTGATCGATTGATCGATTGATACTGTCTGAATATAACTACTAACATGCCTATAATGACAATAAAGCTAAATTAATCACAATGAAGATATAATGAGTTGATTGATTGATTGATTGATCGATTGATTGATCGATTGATTGATCGATTGATACTGTCTGAATATGGCAACTAATATGCCTATTATCACAATAACATCAATTCAATCGGATTGAGGACAAGGACTGGAGTGATGGATTGATACATTTATTAAGTTGGAAATGGATGGATGGATGGAATGCATGATTGATTGATTTTACCTAAAACTGACTTCTGCCTTGTCCATCACAACAATAAAATTGAATTATTGGTTGACTGATTGATTAATAAATGAATCCTGTAAAAAGCGAGCTCCCACCTTAACACCCAGCAGTAATGGGATATACTAGAGCCTATCACCACAATAAAGCTGAATTGATCAAATTGAAGATATGAGTGGATTGATTGATTGATTGATTGATTGATCCTGTTTGAATATGGTCACTAACTTGCCTATTATGACAATAAAATTGATTCAGTCAGAATGAGGACAAGGACTGGAGTGATGGATTGTTACATCCATTATGGTGGAAACTGATAGATGGATGAAAATCAGGAGGGATGGGGGCTGGAGATGGAATAATTGATTACATGATTAAGTTGAGCCATAGCCCATCACAGAACAAACTGACAGGAGAAAATAGATGAATGGATGGATGGATTGAATTGATGGACTGATTGATTGGTTGATTGATTCATTGATTGATTCTGCCCAAAATTGGCCATCAGATAAAATTGAAGGATGGATGAATGGATTGATTGACTGATTGATTAATACATTGATCCTGTCTAAAGCCTGCTCTTACCTTAACACCAAGCGGTGTTAATACATTACGGCCTATCATGACTGATTGATTGATTGATTGATTGGTCCTGCCTGAAGATGGCTACTGACTTGCCTATCATGTCAATAAAATGAATTCAGTTGTAATGAGAACAATGACTGGAGCCATGGATTGATACTTTCATTATGGAGGATATTGGTGAATGGCAGTCAGCTCAGGTCAGGTTGGGGGACATGCAATGGTACAGCGTGTTGCAACACTCGCCACACGACAAAACAACTTGGGATCCTGGTTGGTAATCCCCCCCCCCACCCCCCAGGTAGACTTGTGGTCCAATCCCACCCTCTAGAAATGACCCTCTATCTGCTGCAACCAGGAGTTATGTGGTTAGGCCCCCTTGGCCTGGTCCAGCCACTCGGGTCCTCAACAATGAGTGTCCTGCAAGCCGGATCACCCTCAGGTAACTGACACTCCCTCACTGGTCATGTGCCTCATTCAGGACTCCATGAGCAACACAAAGTCAAACCAGCGGTACGCAAGGACCCTCTGAGGGGACACATGAAGGTGTCAAGTCTTCATCTCAGGTCAATAGATAGTGTCCATGTTTTTCAAACAGGACTCTAAAGACTTGGACCTTCATCCTTTTGCAGAGACATCGGGAGTGCCACACACCCCTTTCCAGCAATCACATGACACCCCTGAACCCCTAGCCCCCCCCCCACCCGCTCTCCAAATCCATCTACTGACTATACTGTCACTGCCATGAATGATGAGGATGAATGAGATGTAATTTTGTTGAATGGCGAGTCTTCTCAGGATCTGACCGTGAAATTAAAATGTTACATTGGTGTCAGCAGTGGGATTCAAGTAAGACGCCCATCCTTGTATTTTCGATTGTGCTGCAGCGTTATAAGGACATACACTGTAGATACAGCAGTCAGAGCAGTTGAAGCCCGGCTCTCAAATCCCAGCCAGATCACCATCTTTGAGAGACGTTCATGTCTACCGTGTTCACGTAAAGCTGCCATA
This sequence comes from Erpetoichthys calabaricus, assembly GCF_900747795.2. Classification (NCBI taxonomy): domain Eukaryota; kingdom Metazoa; phylum Chordata; class Cladistia; order Polypteriformes; family Polypteridae; genus Erpetoichthys; species Erpetoichthys calabaricus. The sequence goes on along the minus strand of NC_041402.2, from coordinate 188,190,488 downwards.
TCCCAAAGTGGTGCGTGTGAAGTCGATTAAAACGTCTAAACTGGGCCGTGGGAGTGAGTGCAGAGTGAGACTGAGAGTCTGTGTACCTAGAAACTGACTGGCATCCCATCCTGGGTTGATCCCGGTTTGTTGCTCGCTTCCTGTGAGCCTGAAATGGGATGGAGAAGTTTGTTCCTGATAAATCGCGCATTTTATATTCTGCTGAAACTGCCAGCACATGTAAAAGAGTAGCAGATGAAGGACATTTTCATCTGAATCTCTCTTTTAAACATGGCCGTGGATATGGTGGCGTCCTGACCGGGATGGACTGTATCCCCTGTGATGGACAGCCGGCGGTTCAGTCTGGCCGGGACATCCCCTGAAAGAAATGAACAGAAGAAGGCAGCCTTTTCAGGACACTGCCTCCCTCGGGACGTTGGATGGCAGCTCCCCTGGGCGGCAACGGTTCCCCGGATTCCCTCAGGGCATCCTGGGACGTGGAGTTCGTTTCCTCAGCCTTGTTGGGTGCCATGGGTGCCGCCAGGGGGAGCTCACAAAGAACCTGGGGACTCCTACTGTTAACGACAACCCGGAAGTACTTTGGAGTCACGAGGATGGAAGCCCGCAGCTACTTGAGAATGGATGATGTGGCGTTTAACCCGGGAGGAATACTTTCGGGTCATGGACTATTTAAATTCATGGACTATTTGTGAATTTCCCCTTGGGATTAATAAGTATCTATCTATCTATCTATCTATCTATCTATCTATCTATCTATCTATCTATCTATCTATCTATCTATCTATCTATCTATCTATCTATCATATAGTGCCTTTCATCTATCTATCTATCTATCTATCTATCTATCTATCTATCTATCTATCTATCTATCTATCTATCTATCTATCTATCATATAGTGCCTTTCATCTATCTATCTATCTATCTATCTATCTATCTATCTATCTATCTATCTATCTATCTATCTATCTATCTATCTATCTATCTATCTATCTATCATATAGTGCCTTTCATCTATCTATCTATCTATCTATCTATCTATCTATCTATCTATCTATCTATCTATCTATCTATCTATCTATCATATAGTGCCTTTCATCTATCTATCTATCTATCTATCTATCTATCTATCTATCTATCTATCTATCTATCTATCTATCATATAGTGCCTTTCATCTATCTATCTATCTATCTATCTATCTATCTATCTATCTATCTATCTATCTATCTATCTATCTATCTATCTATCATATAGTGCCTTTCATCTATCTATCTATCTATCTATCTATCTATCTATCTATCTATCTATCTATCTATCTATCTATCTATCTATCTATCTATCTATCTATCTAAAGGACTGCTGAAGACCCAGCAAAGAGAGCCGGAGTTGGGTGGTAGTGTGACGGAGCTGCTGGGTGGAGAGAAGGATTGTGTTTATTGTGATTATTGATTATTGTTTATTACTATTGTTATTGGAGAATTGTGGCGAGTGTGATGTTCTGTGCACTGTATTTGAAGAAAAATGTTAAAATTCTTCTTGGTGCTTATTTTACAAGTGTGTCCTGGACGTCTGTCTGGTGGGTTTCACGGGGCAACAACACTTCTAGCGTCCCCACCCCTTACCAAGCCAATACAATGAGCAATCCGAGTGGATTGAGGAGGAGGATCCCAGACAGGGTGGGCACTGTTTCTTACTTTCACTTGGAGACTGTGGATGGACAAGGGAAGACCACCTGCCATGACCAAGTGTTCCATCTCTCTCATATGACTCTAGTTTGGAGACCCATATGGTTGCAGGGGGGTCTTAGGTACAGCAGGCCTTTTATGGTCCCTGGGTGTTCCTGAATGGAGCTGCTGGGAGAGCCCCACCAACCCCAATTATAATTTCTTTTATCCTGAACTGAAAGTGCTTCTGGGTGCAATGTTGTGGTCCAGGTTAAAAGGATCCCTCTGCCTCACCCGGGTTGAATTGGAGTCGGGACAGGAGAAGGACAACACTGACCTGGGGAGGAGCACAGGGAAAAGAACAAAGTGGACAGGAGGAGAGTCCCTCATTGCTGGTGCAGGCTTAAAGGAAGAAGCCAGTAAGAAGGTATTGTGTTCAATAATAATCGTTATTATTATTATGTGGAGGGCGGCACGGTGGCGCAGTGGGTAGTGCTGCTACCTCGCAGTACAGAGGCCTGAGGTTCGCTTCCCGAGTCCTCCCTGCGTGGAGTTTGCATGTTCTCCCCGTGTCTGCGTGGGTTTCCACCCACAGTCCAATGACATGCAGGTTAGGTGCACTGGCGATTCTAAATTGTCCTTGGTGTGTGTGCTTGGTGTGTGGGTGTGTGCCCTGCGGTGGGTTGGCACCCTGCCCAGGATTGGTTCCTGCCTTGTGCCCTCTGTTGGCTGGGATTGGCTCCAGCAGACCACCGTGAGCGTGTGTTCGGATTCAGCGGGTTGGAAAATGGATGGATGGATTATTATTTGGAGTTATGTCTAGAGTTTTCGGGCTCAGAGACCCCTCCTACAGACCCCAACGTGGATATAACCCTCACTAAATACTCCTGGGCTACAAGAGGAAAAAAAATGAACGAAGAGAGGCAAAGCGACGCACCGCAACGGTTAAATGAAAATGGAAAATGCGTGTCAGGCTGACTTGAGGACAGCGGAGTCGTCACCAGATTGCATGTCCCGTCATGTGACGCGGACACAGGCGGCTTTTTCAGAGTCGTTCCGGGAGCCAGCGGCACTCGAGGAGTTGGCCTCACGTCGAGATAGACACACACACACACGGCTCTCTTTGTGCGAGAGACGGGACCTCATGAGCGTCATGTGCTGAGGGGCCAGGGGGGCCTGACAGGGAACATTAACTCTTCGGTGACTGGGCTGGGAGGACGCAAAGTCTGGGCATGAAAAGGTGACCTTCATCCGAGACCACCGTCCGCTCACCTGGAGTCAAATCTGATTCTGGGACAGCAGGGCAAAGCGGAATGTTGCTGTCGACGAGGCAGCAGCCCCCCTTTTTGTACAAAAATCAACAGAGGAGGCACCCTTAATGGGGTCCAATCAAGCCATCCACCGGCCATGACGCGACCATCCTAATCCAGGTCAGCGTCACAGAGAGCAGGCGCCTGCATGTCCACAAAGCAGGGACCGTCAGCCTGGACACGCGCACGCGCCCTCAGTCCGTCACACGGGGCAGACGGTCTTTGATTTGAATCAGTGAATTAAGACTTTTGGGTTTGTCCTGCTTGTGACATGTTTTAAGAAAGGCGCTATATTAGATAAGGATTGGGGTAATGAGTTTGGAAACAAGGAAACAAGTAGCGCTTGATTTGAAAAGCGCAGTGTTACATCAAGAATAATTAATAAACTTGTAATGTGCTTTATTATAGCGCTCCCTTTGAAAGGCGCTATATTAAATTAAAAGATAAGTTAACTTGTAAACTATGTTGTAATAGCGATCACTTTGAAATGCACTACAGTTCGGTCCATAAATATTTGGACAGAGACAACTTTTTTCTCATTTTGGTTCTGTACATGACCACAATGAATTTGAAATGAAACAACTCCGATGCAGTTGAAGTGCAGACTTTCAGCTTTAATTCAGTGGGGTGAACAAAACGATTGCATAAAAATGTGAGGCAACTAAAGCATGTTTTTAACACAATCCCATCATTTCAGGGGCACAAAAGTAATTGGACAAATTAAATAACTGGAAATCAAATGTTCATTTCTAATACTTGGTTGAAAACCCTTTGCTGGCAATGACAGCCTGAAGTCTTGACCTCCTGGACATCACCAGATGTTGGGTTTCCTCCTTTTTAATGCTCTGCCAGGCCTTTACTGCAGCGGCTTTCAGTTGCTGTTTGTTTGTGGGCCTTTCTGTCTGAAGTTTAGTCTTCAACAAGTGAAATGCCTGCTCAGTTGGGTTAAGATCAGGTGACTGACTTGGCCATTCAAGAATTTTTTACTTCTTTGCTTTAATAAACTCCTGGGTTGCTTTGGCTGTATGTTTTGGGTCATTGTCCATCTGTATCATGAATCAATTTGACGTCATTTAGCTGGATTTGACCAGACAGTATGTCTCTGAACACCTCAGAATTCATTTGGCTGCTTCTGTCCTGTGTCACATCATCAATAAACACGAGTGTCCCAGTGCCACTGGCAGCAAGCCATCACACTGCCTCCCTCCACAGTGTTTTACAGATGATGTGCTATGCTTTGGATAATGAGCTGTTCCACACCTTCTCCATACTTTTTTCTTGCCATCATTCTGGTAGAGGTTGATCTTGGTTTCATCTGTCCAAAGAATGTTTTTCCAGAACTGTGCTGGCTTTTTTAGATGTTCTTTAGCAAAGTCCAATCTCGCCTTTCTATTCTTGAGGCTTATGAGTGGCTTGGACCTTGCAGTGCACCCTCTGTATTTACTTTCATGCAGTCTTCTCTTTATGGTAGACTTGGATATCGATACGCCTACCCCCTGGAGAGTGTTGTTCACTTGGTGGGCTGTTGTGAAGGGGTTTCTCTTCACCATGGAAATGATTCTGCAATCATCCAACACTGTTGTCTTCTGTGGACGTCCAGGTCTTTTTGCGTTGCTGAGTTCACCAGTGCTTGCTTTCTTTCTCAGGATGTACCAAACTGTAGATTTTGCCACTCGTAATATTGGAGCAATTTCTCGGATGGGTTTTTTCTGTTTTCGCAGCTTAAGGATGGCTTCTTTCACCTGCATGGTGAGCTCCTTTGACCGCATGTTGTCTGTTCACAGCAAAATCTTCCACATGCAAGCACCGCACCTCAAATCAACTCCAGGCCTTTTATCTGCTTAATTGATAAGGACATAACGACGGACTTGCCCACACCTGCCCAAGAAATAGCCTTTGAGTCAATTGTCCAATTACTTTTGAGCCCCTGAAATGAAGGGATTGTGTTTAAAAAATGCTTTAGTGGCCTCATATTTTTATGTAATCGTTTTGTTCACCCCACTGAATTAAAGCTGAAAGTCTGCACTTCAACTGCATCGGAGTTGTTTCATTTAAAATTCATTGTGGTGATGTACAGAACCAAAATTAGAAAAAAGTTGTCTCTGTCCAAATATTGATGGACCTAACTGTATATCAGATAAAGGTCGATTAATTAACTTGCAATCTAGCTCACTTTGAAAGGCGCTATATTTAATCAATTTCTTCCCCCATTTTCCAACCCATTAAATCTGGCCGGGGTGAATGCCTGAGACACTGGGCACACACAGAGGGCAGGAGCCAACCCTGGAAGGGACACCAGTACATCATGTGACACAGGAGGGTCTTTTACTTCAGTCAGTAAGAATTTCGTGGTATTCTGCACACGTGGCAATAAAAGATGACCCCAGCGACCTTCATGTTACACATCTTATGCTTCTTTTGAATGTAAGTGACTTTCTTTCAGGGAAGGCACTGTGAAGAGCACTATATTTAATAAACAGTACTAATCCGCTCCTCAGCTCGAAGAAGGACTGCAGGAAGCTGGGTGTCTTCTCCACTGGAGCCACCACTGGGCACAGGGGCTGGGACTCTCTCTGCATGGGGTTAAACTCCCACATGACACATTGTGTGAGAGGTGGCACAGTGGGTGGCACTCAGGTGTCCAGCATCCTGGGTTGGAATGGGCACAAGATTAACTAAGATAGGAGTAATGAACATATGAAGGTCACTTTGGAAAGGCACCATAGACTAAGCCCCTCAGTGTGGCCTAATAGTAAAGGCGCTGGACTGTCAGACAGGGTTGAATGCCCCACTTGACCACCTGGAGAAGCTAGTTAAACCTGACTGTGCTTCACCAGCATACCTGAAGAATTACAGGATAATACCTGTAAAGCACCACGGGGCAGAATGTCCCATAGAAAGGTAACAGATATCGTGCCTATAATAGGACGTCACCCCCCTTGGATGTTTCGACCTTTTATTGGTGTACAACGTGGAATGTCAGCAGAGTCAATTTGGCTTTTCTCTTTTTCAGAAGAGAAAGACTCAACAGACTTCTGCAAAGTGGGCTCAATGGATGACAACTATTAAACATAAAAGAATTGATGGCGTAAGTTAGGAGTTATTCAGAACAGTCAGCGTGGGGTCAGAAGAGGGAGGTCGTGTTTTACTAACAGGCTGGAATTCTATGAGGAGGCAACAAAAAGATACGATCAAAGTGGAGCAGATGAGATTATTTATCTGGTCATTCAGAAAGCATTTGATAAGGTGCTACCTGAGAGGGTGGGCATCAAATTACAAGAAGTGGCAGTTCAGGGTGATGTTTTTAGATGGGTGCAGAATTGGCTCAGACACAGGAAGCAGAGGGTGATGGTGTGAGGAACCTCATCACAACTGGGTGACGTTAAGAGTGGTGACCAGCAGGAGGCAGTGCTGGGGCCGCTGCTATTTTTAATAAATATAAATGATTTAGATAGGGGGGGCAGCACGGTGGCGCAGTGGGTAGCGCTGCTGCCTCGCAGTAAGGAGACCTGGGTTCGTTTCCTGCATGGAGTTTGCATGTTCTCCTTGTGTCTGCGTGGGTTTCCTCCCACAGTCCAAAGACATGCAGGTTAGGTGCATTGGTGATCCTAAATTGTCCCTGGTGTGTGTGTGTGTGTGTGTGCCCTGCAATGGGCTGGTGCCCTGCCCGGGATTTGTTCCTGCCTTGAGTGCTGTGTTGGCTGGGATTGGCTCCAGTAGACCCCCGTGACCCTGTGTTAGGATTCAGCAGGTTGGAAGATGGATGGATGGATGGATGGATGGATGGATGGATGGATGGATGGATGGATGGATGGATGGATGGATGGATGGATGGATTTAGATAGGAATATAAGTAACAAGATGGTTAAATTTGCAGATGATACCAAGATAGGTGGATTAGCAGATAATTTGGAATCCGTTATATCATCACAGAAGGACTTGGATAGCAGACAGGCTTGGGCAGATTTGTGGACGATGAAATTTAATGTCAGTAAATGTAAAGAATTACACATAGGAAGTCAAAATGTGAGGTGTGAATACACAATGGGCGGTCAGAAAATCGAGAGTCCACCTTATGAGAAGAATTTAGGAGTCATAGTGGACTCTAAGCTGTCGACTTCCAGACAGTGTTCAGAAGCCATTAAGAAGGCTAACAGACTGTCAGGTTATATAGCGCCTTGATGTGTGGAGTACAAGTCACAGGAGGTTCTGCTCAGCTTTATAACACACTGGTGAGGCCTCATCTGAAGTTCTGTGTGTAGTTTGGGTCTCCAGACTACAAAAAGGACATAACAGCATCGGAGAAAGTCCAGAGAAGAGCAACGAGGCTCATACAGGGCTACAGAGATGAAATTTATTGCCAGTAAATGTAAAGTAAAAACATGTAGGAATTTAAAATGTGAGGTCTAAATACACAATTTCAGGTCAGAAAATTGAAAGTCCATCTTATGAGAGGGATTTAGGAGTCGCAATGGACTCATCACCATCAGCTACCAGACAGTGTTCAGAAGCCATTAAGAAGGCTAACAGACTGTCAGGTTATATAGCGCCTTGATGTGTGGAGTACAAGTCACAGGAGGTTCTGCTCAGCTTTATAACACACTGGTGATGCCTCATCTGGAGTCCTGGGTGCAGTTTGGGTCTCCAGGCTACAAAAAGGACATAACAGCACTAGAGAAGGTCCAGAGAAGAGCGAATAGGCTGATTCAGGGCTACAGGGGGTGAGTTATGACGAAAAATGAAAAGAGCTGAGCCTTAAGGAGATGAAGAGGAGACCTGACTGAAGTGTTTAAAGTGATGAAGGGACAGTCCAGTGGATCGAGACTGTGACTTTAAAATGAGTTCATCAAGAACACAGGGACACAGTTGGAAACTTGTGAAGGGTAAATTTCACACAAGCATTAGGATGTTTTTCTTTATAGAATGATAGACACTTGGAATAAACAACCAAGTAGTGTGGTGGACAGCAGGGCTTTAGGGACTTTCAAAACTCGACTTGATGTTTTTTTAGAAGAAATAAGTGGACAGGACTGACGATGCTTTGTTGGCCTGAATGGCCTGTTCTCGTCCAGAGTGTTCTAATGTTCTAATGTTTCTAAAGTATTGAGCCCCTTCAGGTCAGTATGCAGAAGATGCATCTTTGGGGGTGATGACATTTTGGTGTCATTTGGTGGTTTGTGACCCTTAAAACATGGCCGTCTTAACAGCATCGTAGGCCCACGGGGGAAAGTAGTGCACTGGGGCCCCCAGTTTTGATAGCAAAACAGAAACACAGTGCCCATACGTTAAGACGGCCCAGCCCTTAAAAGGGACCATTTGAACTGCAGTGTTGGCCGATCCCGAGGCTCCCCTTTGTCGTCAGCACGGTCGGCCATTCCGTCTCGTGCCATTCTTCTCTGTTCTCGTCTCTGCTCCCCCTCTTAAGGCCGATTTATACTTTGGTTTACTACGTGTCACACACGTGCGCTTAGGGGGCAGTCGAAGGGCCTAAATGAGCATGAAAGAACTAAAGAGAGAGGATTTGAATGGAGTGTTAACGTCTTTTTCTTTTCTCCACAGAAAAACAGAAGATTAGCAAACACACGCAATAGCACCACTTCCTGCTTCCTCCGAAGACTCCACTTCTGGTCCCTGTTTGATGACATCACTTCTGTCTCCATAGCGATGACATCACTTCCGTCTCTCACCACCAACATCATTTCCTCCTCGACTCAATTCCGTTTCCTGTGCTGCTGTAATCTCCTGCCTGTTAAACATAAAAGACCCGTGAACGACCTTCTCCCTGTCAAATGTCTGTGTTTAGATAGATAGATAGATAGATAGATAGATAGATAGATAGATAGATAGATAGATAGATAGATAGATAGATAGATAGATAGATAGATAGATAGATAGATAGATATTAATTTTAGCATAGTCGGCAGGATCATAACATTAGATAGATAGATAGATAGATAGATAGATAGATAGATAGATAGATAGATAGATAGATAGATAGATAGATAGATAGATAGATAGATATTAATTTTAGCATAGTCGGCAGGATCATAACATTAGATAGATAGATAGATAGATAGATAGATAGATAGATAGATAGATAGATAGATAGATAGATAGATAGATAGATAGATAGATAGATACTTTATTAATCCCAAGGGGAAATTCACATTTCGTGTTCACAAAATCTGGACCGTTGTTTCTGTCTATCGAGACTTCTCTGGACCACCGTCATTATACGGGGAACCCCCCCCCCCACACACACACACATACTTGTCCTGTTTCTCCTGTTATCTATTTCATTACCTATGGTGTAGCCTGACGTGCACCTCCTCAAAAAAATGTGACTCTGTGTTACGTTGATGCGGACCCCACGCGGACCCCTACGACTCTGATTGGCCAGATTGCTAACGACGTATTTCCTGAAATGCGGTTCTGTTCGTTTTCCGCTTTTCTGAAGCAAATTGTGGAGCAGATCAGGGAAAGACTTCCTGGAGATGTTTGAAGATATACACGTTTATTTGATAACCTCATCACAGTACGACAAAGACCACAAGATGGTGGCCAGTTCATGACGTGACTTTGCTTTGGAAGTTGGCAAATGTATGAAAATGTGGAAAAACGTGTTCACCTGCGGAAGACAATGTGCAGCAATGGATCATTCGCCTTTTCTTGTGTGTTTCAAACATCGCCAACTAGTGTTCAGGAATGTGCCCGCAGCGCAGCATGGGGTCCGAGGCCAAGGACAACTTAAGGGGTACATTGTGCCCTTAGGCAGTCTCGGTTACAAGCGGCCAGAAAGATTTGTGCGGGATGATCTGTAACTGAAATTGACGAGTAGTGGGGGTGCTGGTGGTCTCCCCCTGGAGATCAGTGTCCTCGTAATCACATTTAAAATTGATGAGAAGTAGGGTCCCCCTTGGAAATTGGCACCCTTGGGATCTGATTTCCAACCCACAAGCCGTTGGTGGTCTCCTTTAGAGATCAATGCCATCACAATCACATTTGAAATTGAAATTGACAAGCGGGGGTGGTCCCCCTTGCAGATCAGTGCCCATGCAATCTGATCTCAAATCCATAAGCAGTTGGTGGTCACCACTCGTGCCATCACGATCACATTTGAAATTGACGAGCATGGGTCATCACCCTTGGAGATCGATGCCCTTGCGATCACATTTGAAATTGAAATTGACAAATTCAGGGTGGTCCCCCTTGGAGATTGGTGCCCTCGAGTTCAGATTTAAAATCCATGAACAATTGGTGGTCAGCCTTGGAGAGCAGTGCCATCATGATCACATTGGAAATTGAAGAGCTGGGGGTTCCCCCTTGGAGATGAGTGCCGTTGCGATCTGATTTCAAACCCACAAGCACTTGGTGGTCACCACTCATGCCATCACGATGGCATTTGAAATTAACAAGCATGGGCCAGCACCCTTGAAGATCGGTACCCTTGCGATGACATTTGAAATTCACAAGTGGTAGGTGGTCCCCCCTGGAGATCGGTACCATCAAAATCGCATTTGAAATTGAAATTGACAAGCACCCCTCTAATTTAAAATCCGTGAGCAGTTGGTGGTCACACTTGAAGATCAGTGCCACATGTGATCACATTTGAAATTGATGAGCAGGAGGGTCAACCTTGGAGATCAGTGCCATCACGATGGCATTTGAAATTGACATGCATGGGTCATCACGCTTGGAGATCGGTGCCCTTGAGATCGTATTTGAAATCCACAAGCAGTTGGTGGTCCCCCATGGAGATCGGAACCATGCCAATCACATTTGAAATTGAAATTGACAAGCAGGGGTGGTCCCCCTTGTAGATCGGTGCTCTTGAAATTACATTTCAAATTGACAATAGCAGGGGTGGGGTGCCCGGTGGGTACTCTTTAGAGATCAGTGTGTTTGCAATTGCATTTGAAATTGATGAGCCACGGGGTCCCCCTTGGAGATCAGTGCCCTCAAGATCAGATTTAAAATCCAAGA
>NC_041402.2:188094532-188174532 GCF_900747795.2 Erpetoichthys calabaricus | reverse complement strand
CTAAAGCCCCCCACTAGTGACGCCACAGTTTCAAGGCACCATTACTCACCGGGATGTTCTCCCATGGGTTTTACTGCAGCTACACACACCACACTTTAAAGTTCATTCCCACATTCCATAACCCCCCCCCCCCCCCCCCACCCTCTATCCCACCCCCACTTCAGCTCATTATTTCCTGCCCTGCTCCCCCCACCCCTCCCCCTCAGCTCTTTACAGGCGGGAAATTCCGAAAGTGGAACTTCAAAGGAAATCCTGTGTGCTCGCTGCCTTCCAGTGCAAGCGCAAACAGAAACGCGGAGTCCCACACCCTTCACATGTAGTGCCAGTCTAGAGGTCACCTGCTGTGGCGCCCCCTCAGCCTAAACATCGCCAACTGCGAGACAGAAAGAGAGAGGTGGCCAGAGCTGAGCTCAAGGTGTGATTTTATAGCCCAAAGAGACATGCAAAGGAGTCACTTAATAATAATAATTCGCTACATTTTTATAGCGCCTTTCTCACTACTCAAAGCGCTCTCCACACAGGGAGGACCCGGGAAGCGAACCCACAATCTCCTTACTGCAAAGCAGCAGCTTCACACGCCTCTGCAGCACGCTGGTATCCAATTTGCCCAGTTATGACTAGTGGTGAATTAAAATGATCCTGGGTTGTGAATTTCCCCTTGGGATTAATAAAGTATCTATCTATCTATCTATCTATCTATCTATCTATCTATCTATCTATCTATCTATCTATCTATCTATCTATGATATAGTGCCTTTCACTCTATCTATCTATCTATCTATCTATCTATCTATCTATCTATCTATCTATCTATCTATTATATAGTGCCTTTCACTCTATCTATCTATCTATCTATCTATCTATCTATCTATCTATCTATCTATCTATATGTTATATAGTGCCTTTCACTCTATCTATCTATCTATCTATCTATCTATCTATCTATCTATCTATCTATTATATAGTGCCTTTCACTCTATCTATCTATCTATCTATCTATCTATCTATCTATCTATCTATCTATCTATCTATCTATCTATCTATCTATCTATCTATCTATCTGTCTGTCTATTATATAGTGCCTTTCACTCTATCTATCTATCTATCTATCTATCTATCTATCTATCTATCTATCTATCTATCTATCTATTATATAGTGCCTTTCACTCTATCTATCTATCTATCTATCTATCTATCTATCTATCTATCTATCTATCTATCTATCTATCTGTCTGTCTATTATATAGTGCCTTTCACTCTATCTATCTATCTATCTATCTATCTATCTATCTATCTATCTATCTATCTATCTATTATATAGTGCCTTTCAATCTATCTATCTATCTATCTATCTATCTATCTATCTATCTATCTATCTATCTATCCATCTATCTATCTATCTATCTATCTATCTATTATATAGTGCCTTTCACTCTATCTATCTATCTATCTATCTATCTATCTATCTATCTATCTATCTATCTATCTATTATATAGTGCCTTTCACTCTATCTATCTATCTATCTATCTATCTATCTATCTATCTATCTATCTATCTATCTATCTATCTATCTATCTATGATATAGTGCCTTTCACTCTATCTATCTATCTATCTATCTATTATATAGTGCCTTTCACTCTATCTATCTATCTATCTATCTATCTATCTATCTATCTATCTATCTATCTATCTATCTATCTATCTATCTATCTATCTATCTATCTATCTATCTATCTATCTATCTATCTATCTATCTATCTGCTGTAAGTGAACTTTACAATGGACTGGTTTCACACTCAAGGCAAGTGATACTGCAATCGACTCTGCATACTTTCTATGAGTCCTCATATGCTGATTTATTTTTACTTGTTTATTTACTTGGCGGGCAGCACTGTGGAAAAGTGGTAGCACTGCTGCTTTGCAATAAGGGGATTGTGGGTTCGCTTCCCGGGTCCTCCCTGCGTGGAGTTTGCATGTTTCCTCCGGGCGCTCCGGTTTCCTCCCAAAGTCCAAAGACATGCAGGTTAGGTGTATTGGCGATCCTAAATTGTCCCTCGTGTGTGTGCTTGGTGTGTGGGTCTGTGTGTGTGTGTACCCTGTGGTGGGATGGCCCCCTGTCCGGGGTTTGTTCCTGCCTTGCTCCCTGTGCTGGCTGGGATTGGCTCCAGCAGCCCCTGTGACCCTGTGTTAGGATATAGCGGGTTGGATAATGACTGACTGACTGACTAAGTTACCCGCAGGAAGTGCCCAGGAATAGACTGGCATCACAATCAGGACTGTGTCTGATACTGCTATCCAGTTTGCATGTTCTCTGAGTCCATGTGGATTTTCTCTACATATGCTGGCTTCTCCATTATTGATAGTTTACTTATCTGGTGTGAGTGAGCATGAGTGCCCAGTAATGGACTGGATTCACATCCAGGTTTGGACCCTGCCTTGTGCTCGATCCTGTAATGCAGTCCCCATGTTCTGCTGGCATTCCTGTCAGTCTTCTCAGTATGTTTCAGTTTCCTCCTACATGTAGGCCAATAGTGGCTCGAAATGCTTCTGTTATAACTGGTGTGAGTGAACTTTACAATTGGCATCACTCCCATGGCTAGGTCCACCAGATAGCACTATCGAGTTTCCATGTTCTCCACGAGTCCATGTGCATTCACCCTTCTTATGTTGATTTCTTACTTGTTTGCTTACTTGGCCTGCTGTACTGTAGGTGCCCAGTAATAAAATGCATTACTATAAAGGTCTGTGATACATAGGTCTGTGCATTACTACAAAGGTCTACACCACCTGTTAGAATGAAAAATACTACAAATGTTTGTGATGCACTGTCTGAGGCATAGCAACTAGGCAGACACACACACACACAGACACTTATGCTTTTATTAAGGTATGTTCTGTTCTGTTCTGTTCTGTTCTGTTCTGTTATGTTATGTTATGTTATGTTATAGTGGAGATCTAAATAATCAAAGCAGACTTCAGTGTTCAAATTTGCAGCGTACCATCTATTGGAATGTATTTTGTAATTCATGTAGTAATGAAATGCTTTGCATTTGTCATTCCAACAGATGGCACATCATAAACATTTGTAGTAACAATGACAAATGCAATGCATATGTCTCTGTTATATGCCATTTGGTACTGGTTTCATAAAAGCAGCTTCAATGTTTGTGATGCACCATCTGTTGGAATGACAGACAATGCAACCGAATGGACACACTCAGACACTTATGTTTTTATTAAGGTGGATTATGTTATGTTATATTATATTATATGTTATGTTGTTATGTTACTAGTTGTGTTACCTTTCTAAGGCAGGCTGAAATCTAAAAAATCAATGCAGACCTCAGTGTTAACATTTCCAGCATTCCATCTACTGAAATGTATTTTGTAATTTATGTAGTAATAAAATGTATTGCATTTGTTGTTCCAACGGATGGTGCAGCACAAACATTTGTAGTACTAAAATGCTTTAATTTAAGTTTTTGCATTGCACCATTTGTTGGAATGACAAATGCAAAGAATATTTAACTGATTTATGCCATTTGGTATTGAATTCATAAAACCAGCTTTAATGTTTGTGACGCACCATCTGTTGGATCACAAATGCCATGTAAATGTCTCTGTTATACACCATTTGGTATCGGATGCAAAAAATCAGCTTTATTGTTTGTGACGCACCCTCTGTTGAATCACAAATGCCATGCATTTTATTTCTACAAATGATTGTAATGTGCCATCTCTTACACATATATCTTTTATTAAGATGGATTATGTTATGTTATGTCACAATATTGTACATTATGTAACATTAGATAGATAGATAGATAGATAGATAGATAGATAGATAGATAGATAGATAGATAGATAGATAGATAGATAGATAGATAGATAGATAGATAGATAGATAGATACTTTATTAATCCCAATGGGAAATTCACATTCTTCAGCATTATGTTATGCTATGTTATGTTCCTATCTGCACTGCCCATCTATGACAGATTGAAATCTAAATAATCAAAGCAGACCTCAACATTAACATTTGCAGTGCATCTATTGGAATGTATATTGTAAATTATGTAGTAATAAAATGCTTTGTATTTATCATTCCAACAGATGGCACATAATAAACATTTTAGTAACAAAATGCATCCTGTTGAAATGACAACTGCAAAAGATGTGTCTCTGTTATATGCCATTTGGTACTGGATTCATAAAAGCAGTTTAATTGTTTGTGATGCGCCATCTGTTGGAATGACAGAGAGTGCAACCAGACGGACACACATTACATTACGTTGTGCTATGTTACATTATGTTATAGGGCTGCATGGTTGTGCAGTGGTAGTGCTGCTGCCTTGCTGCAAAGAGACTAGAGTTTAAGTCCCTGGTGTTCCCTATTTGGAGTTTGCATGTTCTCCCCGTGTTCATGTCAGTCTCCTCCAGGTGCTTCAATTTCCTCCCATCGTCTAAAGACACGCAGGTTAGGTGCTAAATTGGCCGCTGAGACATACACGTGTTTACCCTGTGATGGGCTGTCCAGGTATCATTCCTGTCTTGCTCCAGTTGCTTACTGGGATAAACTCGAGCTTCCCTGTGACCGCACTCCGAGCGAGTAGGTTTATACTTGGATTCTGTTTTGTGTGTTGCATTTACCCCTTTTTTTTTTTGACATCCATTGCATACCCAACCTACCTGGAAGGGGAGCAGGGGTATCTCTCTAAATTACCTTCCCCAAGATTTTATCCTTTTCTTTCCTACAGGGTTTTTTTTTTGGGTTGGGGGGGGGATGTCTTGTCTTCTTAGACAGTCAAGCTGGGGGTCTGTCAAAAAAATTGGGCCTGTTTAAGCCCATTGAAGGATTCTTTGTGAAATTTTGGGCTATACAAGAAATAAACTGTTGGTGTTTTTATATTATAGTGTGGCATAGTGGTAGCACTGCTGCTTTCCAACAAAGGGTTCAAGACCCTCCTGGTCCCTGTGTGGAGTCTGCATATTCTCTGACCACTCTGACCCCAGTCTAAGGATATGCAGGTTAGGGGGACTGGTAGACTAAATTGGTCCCTGACGTGCGTGGATGTATGTGTGTGTGTGTGTTCACCCTACAATAGGATGGCACCCTTTCCTGGCATTGTTCCTGCCTTGTACTCGATGTCTGCTGGGATAGGCTCCTGCTCCAGATGAGCGGATTTAAAAAACTGATGGTACGTGATGTGATGTTATGTGGTAGAATCCCACTAGAGACTTTTCCTCTTTTCTCAGCTCATACACATCACACTGCCAGGCGGGCGTCTCCTAACAGTATCCTTCAATGCCACGGTGGAGGTCTTCCTCGTACAGACGCTTCAAAAGAGTGGGATGTGCATCTCTAGGTGAGCCGCACCCGCAAAACAAATGAATCAAATGCCAGGAACAATCGACTCCGAGGTGCTGAGCCCTTCAGTACGCGCCCGTCCTCCAGCTGCGCATTCCGACTGCCAGGCTGATCCGATTTTTCTTAAGCACTCCAGGGAGAGCAGATCAATATCTAAGTCTCTGAGAAAACCGATGAGGTAAGAGTTGGATAAATAAAGAAACGCAGCCTTGGCTGGAGCCGGTAGAAACTGCCTGTGGGTGAGGGCTACAGAGCGGAGAGACGAGATGAGGAGGCGGCCAGAAATTTAATATGAGGAAGTGAATAATGATAAGGACCACCAGGATGCCTAGCAAGAGGGACCAACAAAGGACAATCTGTGTTTCTATTGGGGCGGAACAGCATCAGCCGAGCCCCCGAGATGAAGGGTATGGTGTCACCCAGGGTCTCCTGTCACTTTTAGCCACGCCCAGTGCAACATAATGCCATTTCTTGTTGCCTAGCAACACCTGTCTGGCCATGCCGGCTAACTTGCTCCCCACATCCCTCTTTCTGTCACTTCCTGCCTTCTTGTGTTTCTTGTTCCTCGTCTTTTGATCTTCATCTGTATGTTAGTTTCTGCCCGTTCACCCCTTTTTGGTTTTGACCATACTGGCGTGTCTCCATTAAAGAAAATAAAAAGGTGATGTAAAATGGGACGTTTTGACGTGAAAGATCAAAAATGAAACATACAGGGGTGAGGGTGGCATGCAGTGGTCACAGGTCCAAGAAGTTCCAAACCCCAGCTGCCCCACTGTCTGTGTGTACTTTGCATGTTCTCCAGGTGCTCCAGTTTTCCTCCCACATCCTGAAGATGTTCTTTGATCGGAAGGCTGTAAATATGAGTGACTGTGCCCTGTGATAGACTGGCATCCAGTTCAGGGTTGGTTCCTGCCTTGCCTCCAGTGCTGCCAGGCACATGTTGACTAGCACTTGCAAGAGAGAATTCCATTGTACTCTAAGGACCCTATAAACCCCACTGAGACCCCACCGTGAAACAAATGCCTAGTCTGGGCTGCAAAAACAGGTCTGACCATTGGTGTGCTGTCTGATGGGAGATAAGGGGGACAACCCCACCCTCTTCTAAGCTTGCCCAGTCACACAGCTGGCATCATTCAGAATGTGAATTTGAACAAGACATTCTACAGAAGGAAGCCATCACTGAAACAACTAGGGATCAAGCTAAAGAGGTCTGTAGGGCCAAACAGCCCAATTCCAAGAAAAACAAAATAAGTAAAGGTGTCCAGAACAGCTGAAAAAGGGAAAAAAGTCTGCAACAGTAAAATTAAAAATTTTCAAAAACAAAAGCATTTCATATACAAGAAGACAATTAAAGACTGAAAAAGGCACAATATTCCAGCAACCCTTACTTTTTGATTTGCCTGCCTCTCTGTGACATGATGGCCATGTGTTTAATGTAACCAGAAGGGCAAGCAGCACATGAAGGGAGGGGCTATGGGCGGAGCTTGGGGCCAAACATTACACAATGAAGGCAGTGACTGTGGGCGGAGCTTGGGACCAAACATTATACAATGAAGGGAGCAACTGTGGGTGGAGCTTAGGAGCAAACTTTACACAATAAAGGCAGTGACTGTGGGCGGAGCTTGGAACCAAATGTTACACAATGAAGGCAGCGAATGTGGGTGGAGCTTGGAACCAATCTTTACACAATGAAGTCAGCGACTGTGGGCGGAGCTTGGGACCAAACATTAAACAATGAAGGGGGCAACTGTGGGTGGAGCTTGGGAGCAAACTTTACACAATGAAGGCAGTGACTGTGGGCGGAGCTTGGAACCAAACGTTACACAATGAGGGCAGCGACTGTGGGTGGAGCTTGGCACCAAACTTTTCACAATGAAGGGAGCAACTGTGGGTGGAGCTTCAGACCAAACTTTTCACAATGAAAGGAGCAACTGTGGGTGGAGCTTCAGACCAAACTTTTCACTATGAAGGCAGAGACTGTGGGTGGAGCTTGGGACCAAACATTAAACAATGAAGGGAGCAACTGTGGGTGGAGCTTGGGAGCAAACTTTACACAATGAAGGCAGTGACTGTGGGTGGAGCTTGGAACCAAACGTTACACAATGAGGGCAGCGACTGTGGGTGGAGCTTGGCACCAAACTTTTCACAATGAAAGGAGCAACTGTGGGTGGAGCTTCAGACCAAACTTTTCACTATGAAGGCAGAGACTGTGGGTGGAGCTTGGGAGCAAACTTTACACAATGAAGGCAGTGACTGGAATTGGGGGCAAACCTAACACAATCAAGGGGAGGGAGGAAAATGAAATCTAAGTACTTGAAAAGTTTAGCATATAAATCTAATTTTCATCATTGTAGGATTTATTGACTCTACAAGAAATCTGAATATGATATTATTTATCTTATTTTTGAAAATGTTGTTATGTTAGTTTTGTTTACCACATTTAAAGATTTTTTTGCTAAATAAAAGCTAAAAATACTGCTGTTTCAAGTTTTTGTTTTAATCCTTTTTTTTCTACTTGTTGCATATGCAAAATGTGACACAGGGAAGAGCTACGGCTGGGACACAAAGCCACATCAAATACAATGAACAGAAGAGACGTGGGAGGTCATGGGCCATGGGTGACGTACCTGATACAGTGTGGGCGGAGCTCAGAGGCAAACCTCACAGAGTGGCAGAGTGCTGTCTAAGTGCCCTGAGGACCAGGACTCGTCTCTTAGCCTTTCCATTTTCTGTGTGGAGTTCTGTCCGTTTGTCCTGCCTGTGTTGGAGGGAGTGTTCCTTGGTTTTGGTGTTCTCACATTCAAAAGCCAAGCAAATGACATAACTGAATGATCTAAACTGGACCTATGAGTACAGGGGCATGTGACCGTCATTAAGTGGTGTAGCATGGAGGGGAAGTTCAGAAAGTTAATGACATTTGTGTACACGTATCTGAACGTATAGAAGAGCAAAGGGTTACTTTCACATTTGAGTGACCTCTGAATTCTACATGGGACATACGAGTGTCAAAATGAACTGCACCGAAACTAACACTCATTCATTCATGTATTCACTTGTTCATATTAAAAATGCACCATTTCAGAAAGGACTGTAACTATCTAAAACGCATTATTTCAGGTATTCATTCATTTATTTGTCAATTCATTTATAGCAATGATAGACATTATTAGCTTTCAGGGTCTCATTTATTTATTTATGCTCACATTTCACATTACTTTTATTTATTGGCACATTAATTAATTCATTCATTTCTTTCTTTCTTTCTTTCTTTCTTTCTTTCTTTCTTTCTTTCTTTCTCTTTCTTTCTATTTGTATCAAAAATAAATTAATTCATTCATTCTTCAGTTCATTTGTTTAAACTGAAATGCAATCAATTAAATAATTCATACATTTGATCATTCATTTAAAATTAAATGCACTCTCACATATTAGCTATGTGTATACAGAACTTATTAATACATTATTTTGTTCATTCATTTATAATGAAATTTAATTTCAATGTCACCAAATTAACTATAGCTGTCAAAATGTAACTACTCATTTAATTATTTCATTGATTCCTTTATTATCACATTCATTCATTCATAGTGACATGCACTTACACCATCCCAAAATGAACTAAAACTTTGTAAAATTAATTCTTTCAGTTACTCATTCGTTTTTTGTTCATTTTCCATGATGATTTACGTTTCAAAATTCAATTCAATTTAATTCATTCTTTTATTTAAATTGAAATGTACTTGCAATGGTTCACAATGAAATATAAATTGCTTATCAATTGAATAATTCTCACATTTGAGAATTCATTCTGCTGTCTCCTATTACCTATGAAATTAATTAACGTATTGTTTTGTTTATTCATTTACATTGAAATGTATTTTCAATGTCTCCAAATAAACTATAGACGTTTCAAATTAATTACCTATTTAAGTCGTTTAATTCATTCCTTTAGTCCTATGTTCATTCAATTGTTTATATAAAAAATTACAAAACCTCAAAATTAACTTTTCCTATCTAAATGTCATTCATTCATTCATTTGTTGATTCATTTAAAGTGAAATTTATTTTTGCTGTCTTGTAATTAACTATGGCCATCTAAAATGGATTACTTCATTCACTGACTCACTCACTCACTCACTCACTCACTCACTCACTCATACTGAAATGCATGTACTATACATCACACAAATGAACTAAAACTTTTTACATTTAATTCTTTCAATTATTTATTCATTCACTCATTTAGAATGTTGATTTGCTCCAAGCTTTAGATTGGACGGTCTCATATCAACTCTTAATCTCAAAAATTAATCCATTCTTTCATGTAAGGTCAAATGCATTTCATAATAGCATTCAATGAAATAAAAATTTCAAAAGTGGATCAGTTAAATCATACCCACATTTGAAAATTTGTACATAATTAAATGCCCTGTGTCATATTAACTGTATACACAAAAAAAAAAACATTCATTTATTGTTTTGTTTGTTCATTTATAGTCAAATTTATTTTCACTGTCTCCCAATTAACTATAGATTTCTAAAATTAATTACTTACTTAATGTGTTCATGTATTAGTTTGCTCCCATGCTCATTCATTCATTCCTTCATGTATTCATTCATTTTGAAATGCATTCACACCATATCAGAATTAATTATACCTATCTAAAATATATTCTTTAGGTTATATTTTCACTGTCTCCAAATTAACTATAGCTATCTAAAATAAATTGACTGCTTAATTAATTGATTTATTAATTATCTCCCATCTTCATTCATTCATTCATTCATTCATTCATTCATTCATTCATTCATTCGACTGATAATATGGTCAGGCAGTCAGCATTCTGTCATTTGTTTCTTTGTTTATCGAGAAATGTGCTTGCACTGTCTCAAAATTAATTAACTCACTCACTCACTCACTTATTCATTCATTCATTTGTTTATTTATTCATCTTTTTGTTAGTTCATTTGCTGATTTGCAATACCTTCAGTCATTCAGTTGATCATTAAATAGTCAGACAGTGAGCATCCAATCTTTGTTTCTTTGTTTATTATGAAATATGTTTGCATTTTATCAAAATTCACTCACTCACTCACTCACTCACTCACTCACTCACTCATTCATTCATTCACCTTTGTGTTAGTTCATTTGCTGCTTTGCAATACCTTCATTCATTCATTCATTCATTCATTCATCCAGTTGACTATTAAATAGTCAGGCAGTGAGCATCCAATCTTTATTTCTTTGTTTATTGTGGAATATGTTTGCATTGTCTCAAAATTCACTCACTCACTCACTCACTCGCTCACTGATTCATTCATTCATTCATTTGTTCACCTTTTTGTTAGTTCAGTTGCTGATTTGCAATATTTTCATTCATTCAGTTGACCAATAATGTGGTCAGTCAGTGAGCATTCAGTCATTTGTTTTTTTTTTGTTTTGTTTATTTTGAAATGTTTTTGCACTGTGTCACACGCTCATTCATTCATTGATTTGTTCATTCATTCATCTTTTTGTTAGTTAATTTGCTTATTTGCAATATTTCAGTTATTCATTCATTCATTCACTTGACAATTAAATAGTCAGGCAGTGATCATTCAATCATTTGTTTCTTTGCTTATTGTGAATTTTTTTTTTGCATTGTATCAAAATTCACTCACTCACTCACTCACTCACTCACTCACTGATTCATTCATTCATTCATTTGTTCACCTTTTTCTTAGTTCATTAGCTGATTTGCAATATCTTCATTCATTCAGTTGACCAATAATGTGGTCAGGCAGCCAGCATTCAGTCATTTGTTTCTTTGTTTATTGTGAAATGTGTTTGCATTGTTTCAAAATTCACTCACTCACTTATTCATTACGTCACTCACTCATTCATTTGTTCATTCATTCACCTTTTTTTTAGTTCATTTGATGGTTTGTAATATCTTCATTCATCCAGTTGACTATTAGATAGTCAGGCAGTGAACATCCAATCTTTATTTCTTTGTTTATTGTGGAATATTTTTTGCATTGTCTCAAAATTCACTCACTCACTCACTGATTTATTCATTCATTCATTTGTTCACCTTTTTGTTAGTTCATTTGCTTATTTGAAATACCTTCATTCATTCATTCAGTTGACCATTAATGTGGTCAGGCAGTGAGCATCCAGTCATTTGTTTCTTTGTTTATTGTGAAATGTGTTTGTACTGTGTCACTCGCTCTTTCACGTATTCATTCATTCACTCATTCATTAGTTCATCGCTTAGTTGGTTTATTTGCTTATTTGCGATATCTTTCATATATACATTCATTCATTCATTTTTTAAGGAAATGTTCTGCCGCCGTCTCCAGCTGACGTGTGCGTTTCTACCGTTCGTTCCGCCGCTGCTTTCTTTCGTGGGCCTCTCGGTGCTGAGGACTCCGCAGGGTCCTTCCGGCTGATCTTCGTGTAGCTGCACGTTTAAGGGGGTCCGACTTCCCAGCCCCGTTTCTTCTAATCCATCCCACCTCTGCGCCTTCCTGTGTTTTCGTGTAAAGACGAGCCCGTGAACTGCGTGGTAAAGTCAAAGCGGGTACAGTAAATGCCAGTGTGCCATTTTAATAAGGAGAGCCGATGTAAATGGAGTATTTGAGCCATGGAGGGTTTGCTTGAGCTAATAACGCTGATTACCCAGAGCGCTCGGCCGGCTGCACTGCTGGCCTCTAAGATTTACATAAATCTAACAATTCCGGCCGCAGCGCGCCCCAGGAGACGCCACCGACTCCCAGAGTTACTTTCAGGCTTGACTTTCATTGACGCTTTTCTCCAAGTCCCGATTACTGGAGGGGAGCCTCAGGTGCAGCGCTCCTGACAGACTCATGCCGCAGACCCCGCCTACTGCGATGACGTCACAGGTAACGGTCAGGCGTCGTAAATCGTGTCAAGACATTTGAGTATCTAAGCTGTAGGGAACAGGCGGGTGGCAAGGGGGGCTCAGCAGGGGTAGACGCTTTAGGAGGGAGAGTGTGGTGTGAAGGTCCAACATCCAAACAACAACTTCATGCAGGTCTGAATCACGGGACCACCAAAGCTGCACGTGATTGGAATGTGGGAGCAAAACCAGAGAGGGCTTTCCATGTGGACACGGGGAGAACATACAAACTGCACACCGCTTTCTTCCAGCATTCTAAAGACGCGTGTGCATCAGGGTTTCTGGGAACCTCCAAATGGGAGACAGCACTCACCAAGTGGCAAGCTGACTGAACGAAGGCTAAGGGGCTCCTTAGTGACAGGATGAGCACCCACAAGTGGGGGGTATCTGTCAGGGTAAAGACGTCCATGCCACGTGGTGGGCATTTTACACTTAGTTCTGGTCCTCGTTCTGTGCTTTTGAGGCTCAACTTACAAAAAAAAGAATCAGACCGAAAACATCCGTTTGTGTCAACGGGCAAAAGGAGAATAAGAAAGATGGAAAAAGACGGGAGGGGCACAGAAATCCTGAAATCGCACTTGTGAATGAGCTTTGCTTAAATATGGCATTGGTTCTGAGAATTTAACATAATGTGAGGGGGCACCCCTGGCACCTTGGCATCACAGAAATAGGCACGCCAAAGTGTTAAGAAATTTCCATTCACCACAGCCGTCTAAGATATCGACCAACGGCAACACCTCAGAACAGGCGTTCCTTTGACAATAAAGCGCCTCACGCTTTTGCACTTTGGGTTGTGTGGATCCAATCATGGGCTCAGATGGAAAATGAAAAAGTTCATTCATATAGCGCCTTCCATGTGCAAAAGCATCTGCTACAGTAGAGTGGGGTGTGGTGGACGGCCGGGGCCCTTGCCCTGACTATGGATGGACCCGGGGGGAGAATATTTCCGGACCGAACAGAGGGCAGCCCCCTTGGTTTCCAGCGGGGCCATGGGTCATGACCATAGAAGCTCAACCCCATTGGGGCACGTGGCCGATGCCAGGGGGCACATGGATGTTTTCAGGGCCTAATTTGGCAGCACTTCCGCCACACCCGGGTGCCCTATAAAAAGGGGCCAGTCGCCAGGAGTCGACGGCCAGAGTTGGGAGGAAGTGGACAAAACCTGTGTGGAGGACTGAAGACAGTGGCAAAGGGACTGTTGTGGGTGCTTAATGTACTGACAGTGCCATGTGGGCAGCAGAGTGAAGCGCTCCCCAGCTGTAAATAAAAGAAAAAGAGTGTGTTCTGTGCTAAACCTGTATCCTGCCTGTCTGTGTCGGGGTTAGGGCGGCTGTACCCACCAACCGACAGAGGGACACCCTGAAAATCAAAGGGAGAAAATGATGCGGCAGGCAGGCAGGCGAGTCCATTTGGCCAAAATGTCATTGCAGCAACTCTAAATTGTACTCAGTAGTTTGTATGCCCCCCACCCCACTGCTTGCCAACGTCCTACTGAGACAACGGATGGTGTCCTAGGGGATCTCCTCCCAGATCTGGACCAGAGCATCTGATGGACTGAAACATAATGTCCCACCCAGAGGTGTTCTATTGGATTGAAGTCAGGTGAGTGAGCTTTTCTTATAGTCAATGGTATCAATTCCTTCATCCTCTCACCACATGAGGCCGGGCATTGTGGTGCACCATGAGGAACCACTGCACCAGCATAGGGTCCGACAATGGGGTCCAAGGATATCATCCCGATACCTAATGGTAGTCCAAGTGCTGTTGTCTAGCCTGTAGAGGTCTGAACGTCCCTCCATGGATATCCCTCCCCAGATGTACCATCACTGACCCCCCACCAAACCGGTCAAGCTGAACGATGTTACAGGCAGCCTAACGTTCTCCACGGCTTCTCCAGACCCTTTCACGTCTGTCACTTTTGCTCAGGGTGAGCCTGCTCTCAACTGCGAAAAGCACAGGGTGCCACTGGTGGACCTGCCAGTTCTGGTATTCTATGGCAAATGCCAAACGACTTTCACGGTGCCTACTAGAGGACGTTGGGCCCTCAGGCCACCCTCATGAGGACTATTTCTGAGACATTCACACCAGTGGCCTGCCTGCTGGAGGTCATTTTATAGGCTCTGGCACTGCTCATCCTGGTCCTCCTTTGATACCAGTGGGTCCTGCTGATGGGTTAAGGACCTTCTATGAGGGGTCCTGTCCAGCTCACCTAGCGTAACTGCCTGTCTGTATCCTGAATCTCCTCCATGCCCTTGAGACTGTGCTGGGAGACACAGCAAACCTTCTGGCAGTGGCGCGTATTGATGTGCCATCCTGGAGAAGTCGGACTACCTGTGCCACCTCTGTAGGGTCCAGGTATGGCCACATGCTACCAGTAGTGACACTGACTGTAGCCAAATGTAAAACGAGTGACAAAACAGATGAGGAGGGAAAAATGTCAGTGGCCTCCCTCCACCTGTTAAACCATTCATTCCTGTTTTGGGGGGTCTTCTCATTGTTGCCCCTCTAGTGCACCAAAGCAGCTGAAACTGATGAACAAGCACCTCTGCTACTTAACTGAGCAGACCAATAGCCCACATTGACTTGATGCTCTACTCTCATTACAAAGGGGTCCTTTCATTTTTTCTTTGTATAATTTGATTGAACATTTCATTGATTTTGCGACTCCTCTCATCGTGTTATGTATCATAGTTCACTTGCGATACCGATTTATTTGTGTGAATCCGAGAGAGGCGCAGCGGGCGGGACCCTCCTCGCTCACGCGCCAGCCTCGGGTCGGGTACCTTACATCAGCTTAGTTGGTGAATGAAAGAACTACTTCACGGATTTAGATCAGGATTTTTTCTGTAATCTTCTTGAACATTCCGGTTGATTTTGCGACTTCTCTCATTGCGCTAAGCATCAGAGTTCGCTTGCAGGAGCGATTCATTCACACTCATCTGAGACAGGGGCTGGGGTCTGAGGGGAGGGGGAAGTGTGACGTCAGGAGTAGGGAGCGGGGCGGGACCCTCAGCCTCTGTTCGAGTCGCTTGACCTCTCGCCACCTGTTGGAGTGGACTTTGCCTCCACTTATCTAGCGATATCTGTTCGTTTATTGATTTTTTCTGTTTCATTACTACAGGGGGAGCCACGGGGGACGGCTAGTCTACTCTAAATCAACACTACTGGGCGATATAGTGCATATAAATGTTAATTTTTATCTGACCCTCACGGACCCCCTGAAACCCATCCATGGACCCCCTAGAGGTCTACGGACCTCAGGTTAAGAACCCCCAACAGGTCTTCCAAATCGGACCTACAACTCCCAGGTAGCCTTTCAGGTGCTCCAATTGGGAGTTTGATCGTAGAGAGCATACTGGGAGAACACATGACCATAGGAGGTGGTCTCCCAACGTCCGTCTGTTATAATGGCCAGATACAGTAAGGGAGCTCCAGCCATTTTGCTCCATGATGCGAGTCCAACCATGTCTGCCTTGACTATTGTGATGCATGCGGTGGTGAACGGTGGTCTTTTGCTCTCTAGAGATTGCTTAGTGACGGAGAAAACTCACTTTCTAACAAGTCAGAAAGTTCCAGAGTAGCTGAAGGTCAACTGTCTCATACCTCACGGTAACAAAGGTCCTCAGAAGTCTCGAATTCAAGAAGTCAATCACAGGCCTGGGTGGGTGGGGGTCTCTGTCTTTTACCTTCCCTGTCTCCTGCATGAATGACGCTCTGAAGAAGACATCTTTGAATTTTTATTGAATCAGATGAGACAGAGAGATGGGGCCCATTTGGCGATGAAGATCTTCTCTCCGTGTTCTTTTGTACTTTCAAGTCTATATTTTTCCTTTTTCGACTCTGGAATAAAGTGAACTTTGGAGAATGGCGGATTTGCCGACTTTGTGTGTGCGACTCAAAGCTGAGAATGTTGTATATGTATTGTCAGACACGATCATTTAAGGGGGCTACTTTAGGGGTCTGGTGAAACAGGCATGGTGGTGCTGTTGCCAACAACCTCTCCTCTTTCACCCTCAGAGCAGAAAGTTCCAGAAAGGGAGATAACTGGAACCATCCAAACCAGAAGTCACAGCTCTTCCTCTTCAAATTCCATATATAAATCGACAACCATTGGAATTGTCATTCAATCGGGAAGCCACATCTGGCACTGATGATTCACACTCCTGGAGTGACCACAGCAACCACCCCTGAGCCAAGCGGTCACCTGTTGTTCAATTTTGCTTATTTGGAACAATAGGTGTGCCTGTTAAACAAGGGACTGCTGTGCCTGACCCTTCGTCCTCTCCTTGTGGCTCTTTCTAAAATATATAGACTGTATACACAGATTAGGTTACGTACAGTAGATGATACTTTGCTAGGCAATATGGGAAAATTGAAATTTTACAGAAGCGCAAAAGAATATATATATACTGTATGTATATATATATATATATATATATATATATATATATATATATATATATATATATATATATATATATATATCTGCAGTGGGGTGGCGCCCTGTGTTGGCTGGGATTGGCTCCAGCAGACCCCCGTGACCCTGTAGTTTGGATATAGCGGTCTGGATAATGAATGGATGGATATATATATATATATATATATATATATATATATATATATATATATATATATATATATATATATATATATATATATATATATATATATATCCACTTTAATAAAAAAACAAGCAGTAACAGGAAGAGAGTGCACCAGGGACTGAACTGTGGTCTGTTTGTGGCAAGGCTGCACCACTGGCATTATGCCATTATTCAGCTACATAACATAGCATAACATCCAACTTAATAAAAGGACAAGTGTTTGGGTGTCTGGATATACATCTGTGTGTATATCTGGTTGCTGTTTCTCATGTGTCATTCCAACAGATGGCACATCACAAATATTTGCAGAAATGAAATACATTGAATTTGTCATTCCAACAGATGGTGCATTAAAAACAATTACAGATATATAATGTATTGCATTTGTCATTCCAACGGATGGCATATCACAAACACTAATACTGCTTTTATGAATCTCACACCAAACAGCATATTAAAAAGACATATGCTTATGCATTGCATTTGTCATTCCAGCAGATGGCACATCATAAACCTTTGCAGTAATAGAATGCATTACATTTAACATTCCAACAGATAACACATCACAAGCATTTGTACTAATAAAATATATTGCATTTAATATTCCAACAGATGGTTCATCACAAACATTTCCATTTATAAAATTCATTACGTTTCTCATTGCAACAGATGACATATTACAAGCATTTGTGTAATTAAAATACATTGCATTTGGTATTCCAACAGATGGTACATAACAAACATTTGCAGTAATAAAATACAAACACAAACACTGCTTTTACAAATTCCCATATCAAAGAGCATAAAGCACTGCGGTGGGTTGGCACCCTGCCCGGGATTGGTTCCTGCCTTGTGCCCTGTGTTGGCTGGGATTGGCTCCAGCAGACCCCTGCGACCCTGTGTTCAGATTCAGTGGGTTGGAAAATGGATGGATGGAAGAGCATAAAGCAAAGACATATGCATGGCATTTGTCATTCTAATAGATGGCGCATCACAATCATTTATAGTAACAAAATACATTATATTTATCATTCCAACAGATGGTGCATCACTAACACTGCTTTCGCAAATCCCATGCCAAAGAGCATATAACAATGACATATTCAAGATGGACAGACAGACAGATGGTGCAGACAGACAGACATATTGCACATTACAAGCATTAGTAATAACACATTTTATTTCTATAAATGTTTGTGGTTTGCCTTATGTTGGAATCATAAATTCAATGCATTTTATTACTACATACATTGCCAAATGCATTCCGATAGATGCTGCATTGCAAATGTTAATGCTGAGAGCTATGTTGATTATTTAGAATTCAACCCATCCTAGATGGGTAGCACAGCAATTATTTAAATATATGTATATAATAAATGTATATATAATAAATAAATAAATAAATAAATAAATACTGCGTTGAGCTAGTGCCCTGCCCGGCGATTTGTTCCTGCCTTGCGCCTTGTGTTGGCTGGATTGGCTCCAGCAGACACTGACTGAAATAAATAAATAAATAAATATATATATATATATATATATATTATTATATAGTATATATAATATATATATATATATATATATATATACACTGTATATACAGTATATATTGGTGAAGTGACTAATTCAGGTCTTGCAATAAGTCCTGGCCAGAAGATTTATATTTTATATAGCACCTTCATAATTATCACCATCTAAAGGTTTCTTATGTGTGTAGAACCAAATATTTTAAAATTCCTACAACGTGAACACTGGAAGATAAAATGATTCCCTCAAAGTCAGTGTTGGACCTGAACCAGCAACCTTGTCATTTTATATAGTGCCTTTCTGTAGTGAGCACCTTTATATACAGGTACAGGACAAAGGATTCCTTATATATTAAATATGAAATGATTGTGGAGGGGGGAGGGTTGTACTGTCATTTTATATAGTGCCTTTATATAGTGATCACCTGTAAAGGTGCTATACAGGTACAATAAATTATTTTCCATACTACAATAAAATGAACACTGATAGGTGACACAACTCATTTGGGTTACAGAGTGAACCAGTGGGTTAGATTGTATCAGCAATCTTAATATAATAATAATAATAATAATAATAATAATAATAATAATAATAATAATAATAATAATAATAATAATAATAATAATATAGCACCTTTCCATGCACAAAGTGCTTAATAACTTTGTATAGTGCCTTTCCTAATGATCAGTATAACAAGGTGTCTTACAGGCTTAGGATAAATAATTTAGTATTTTTACAATGGGAACACTAGTAGTTGAGGAGACACAAGGAGTCAGTGGAGGTAACTGAACCAGCAACCTTGTACTGTATATAGCGCCTTCTGTAGTGAACACCCTTCCCAGATCCTTTACGGTTTCCTTATATATTAAATGTGAATTGGTTGGGAGGTTGTATTGTCAACTCTGTGATAATATAGTGCCTTACCACACAAATGTGTGTGTGTGTTTGAGGGGCTACCAGATTGTTCTGGGTGCTTTGTGATTTTCTATAGTGGAGTCCATGACAAGGTGCTATAAACGTTTCTAGAAACTGCTGAAGACTACAGCAAAGCCCCATCCAAGGGTGTCAACGGCCGAAACCTCTGAAGGATACGACACGACATTACGCAGCGGCTGCCTCAGAAAAAAAGGAAACTCCGTGGGACTTTCTTAAGGCAGCCAGATGGTTGAACGGCTCTTCCCCCAAAGAGCAGAGTAGGCAAAAAATAAACTGTCAAGCCGCGTGGCCTCTCACTTCTCATTTGAAGAGCAGTAAAGTCCCGACCAAAATGGCAGGCGCACGGGGTCGTTTGTTTTTGAGTCACGTAGCAAAGAGACAGACGACAGCAGAGTAAGGACAGAATACATCGGAAATACTGTTTATTCTTCACATAAAATTGCGTATATTTGAAATATTAATCGCAAATGTGCCTCCGCTGCCGTAACCTACCTATGTGCCCATCCATTCACCCACCGTCAATTCTGAGCAAGCTCGTGGTGCAGCTCGAGTCTTCTCCTGCTTTAGTTTGTTTCTGTTAAGTGAATGCATCAGTGCTTTACAGCGTTCTTCATTTTGACGGACTGTGTCACCTTTAGATGCTATACTCGCTGGTTCGGCATGGTGGCGCAGTGGGTAGGGTTGGCATCTCATTATGGTGCGGGCGCTTTTCTCTGTGATGTCTATACGCTCTCCCTGTGTTCTTGTACGTTGGCTGCCGCCTTCTTCAACAGTTCGAACTCGTTGACTGTCCACCTGACCCAAAACGTGCAAAGCGACAAGAGACGGTGGTTGATGTTGGCACCC
This sequence comes from Erpetoichthys calabaricus, assembly GCF_900747795.2. Lineage (NCBI taxonomy): Eukaryota > Metazoa > Chordata > Cladistia > Polypteriformes > Polypteridae > Erpetoichthys > Erpetoichthys calabaricus. The sequence goes on along the minus strand of NC_041402.2, from coordinate 188,154,350 downwards.
CGTGAGGACACGCAGAGCCCTGAGCTCTCTGATCTATCTGCCTTGGCGTTCAACGAGCGCATACAAAGTGGAAGTCGCGCGTGCCGCGCAGAATCCAACATTTCCATATTCAAGGGAAGCGCGAGCGATCAGTCATAAAGGGGAGAGGTCGGGGCTGTCAGTTGTTCAGAAAGACCGCTTCGGTAATTTGGTACATCGCGCAGGACAGTTTTAATTAGACAAAGTGATTTCATTAAGATGATTCAATAGCCGATAATGCGAATCGCGGTCATCTTTGGACGGGTGAGGGTCCAAAATATGATCTTCCATGTAGTTCCGAATCTGCATAATGTCGATATTAATCAAATACAAACACTGCGGCTGGCAGCGGGAGTTCGCATCAAACACAATTAATCTGAAAGTGCGAACTGCGGGCGGGGAGGAGAGGGTCGTATAAGCAGAAAACAGGCAGCTTCTGGTGACTCCGGTTTACCCCTACGCCATAAACCCCAGCACCGTTTACTGTTTAAAGTGCCTTGAGCATGAGAAAGGCGCTATATACATAAAATGTATTATTATTATTATTATTATTATTAATAATAATAATAATAATAATAGGACATCGTTCATTTCCCAAATCATTAAAAAAGCATTCAGATCCAATTGATCATAATCAAGGACGTTGGGGTACCTGATCCTAAAGGGGTGCAAATAGGGGGTCCACAAATAGCCTTGTCGTCCCCCAGTAGCGGGAGACGAAATTCCAGCGCTCTGTCCTCAAGGGTAGATTCGCCCCTCATCACAATCGTGTGAATTTTCAAAAAGGGGGGCAGACCACCTATCTCGAACGCGCCGGGCTATATACATTGCTCTTTTTTTCAAAGGAAGATGGACGTATTCTGCGGTGGGTTGGCACCCTGCCCAGGATTGGTTCCTGCCTTGTGCCCAGTGTTGGCTGGGAATGGCTCCAGCAGACCCTCGTGATCCTGTTTTCGGATTTAGCGGGTTGGAAAATGGATGGATGGATGGATGGACGTATTACATTTTACTTATACAGCGCCTTTCTCAGGCTCAAGTAAATTCCACACTGACTGAGGTACAATGCGATGGGAGCCAAAAGAAAAAAAAATATTGACATCCCCCTTCAAAACAACGTGTTACGTCCCCGTCCAGCAGCAGAAGGCGTAACGAAGGTAGGAGCATTTGATGATCCCGAAGGAAACCTTCCTGGACACGGGCAGACTCGACACGGACAACGACCAAGAGCGCCATTCGAAGCCGTAGCGTTGGATCCGTGAGTTTTAAATTAACTACTGAGGCACTGGAAGAACAAAGAGAGGAGCTAAAATGCATCGGAAAGGAAAGGAGGGTCTTAAAAATTCTTGGCCAGACAAATCCTATGGCCAAACGTATGTGGACGCCCCTGCAAATGCTTGAGCTCAGGTGTTTCGTAGATAACCGCTGCATCAAATCAAGACAAACTTCATACAGTCTCCATTGACAGATATCGGGTCGTACCGAAGAGCTGAGTGACTTTAACAGTGGCACTGTCACTACATCAGCACCAGTCACATGGATGTGCTCATGGAGCAACAGCAACTCAGACATGAAGTGGCAGACCTTGAAAACTCACAGAGCGGTCCCAGCGAGTGCTAAAAAATGGCCACTCACAGCAGAGTTCAAAAATGTCTCTGGAAGTAAAATCAGCACAAGACCACCATGCATCAGGAGCTTTACGAAATGGGTCTCCATGGCCGAGCCGCTGCACAAAAGACTGCACACAATGCCAAACATCACCTAGAATGGTGTAAAGCACAGCAACCACCATTGTGGAAACATCTTCTCTGGAGTGATGAATCACACTTCACTGTCTTGGCAGTCTGATGGACCAATCTGGGTGTGGCAGATGCCAGGACAACACTACCTTCTGGACTGCATAGTGCCTACTGTAAAGTTTGCTGGAAGAGGGCTAATGGCAGTGTGTGGACTAGGTCCCTTGGTTCCATTGAAGGGTCCTGTTAATCTTAAAGCAGACGAAGACATTTTAGACAATTGTGTATGTTTGACTTTGTGGAACAGTTTCTTAAAGATCCTTTACTGTTCCAGTATGGCTGTACCCCTGTGCACAAATTCAGGTCCATTAAGACATGGAAGAACTTCAGTGGCCTGCACAGAGCCTTGAGCTCAAACTTACTGAACACATTTGAGATGATTTGGAACACCAAAATATGAGCTATGACCTTCCATCCAACGTCAATGCCTGAAATTACCAATGCTCTTTAGCTGAGTTTGCAGATAGAGTGAAAGACACTATATAATAGATAGATAGATAGATAGATAGATAGATAGATAGATAGATAGATAGATAGATAGATAGATAGATAGATAGATAGATAGATAGATAGATATTAACTTTGGCATAGTCGGCAGGATCACAACATTGCATAGATAGACAAAAATGTTTCTTAGTATAGTCGGCAGGATTAACATTACTTAGATAGATAGATAGATAGATAGATAGATAGATAGATAGATAGATAGATAGATAGATAGATAGATAGATAGAAATTGTTCTTAGTATAGTCGGCAGGATTAACATTACTTAGATAGATAGATAGATAGATAGATAGATAGATAGATAGATAGATAGATAGATAGATAGATAGATAGATAGATAGAAATTGTTCTTAGTATAGTCGGCAGGATTAACATTACTTAGATAGATAGATAGATAGATAGATAGATAGATAGATAGATAGATAGATAGATAGATAGATAGATAGATAGATAGATAGATAGATAGAAATTGTTCTTAGTATAGTCGGCAGGATTAACATTACTTAGATAGATAGATAGATAGATAGATAGATAGATAGATAGATAGATAGATAGATAGATAGATAGATAGAAATTGTTCTTAGTATAGTCGGCAGGATTAACATTACTTAGATAGATAGATAGATAGATAGATAGATAGATAGATAGATAGATAGATAGATAGATAGATAGATAGATAGATAGATAGATAGATAGATAGATAGATAGGTGAAAGGTGCAATATAATAGACGTGGATCAGATCCTGTGCTAGATTTGAAGCAAGATAGAGCTGTGGATATAACTGCTAACTACAATTCCCCTCCCCCCCTTTCCTGGGCCCACCCACAAACAGGGGCAAATTTGGAACCTCCAGTTAGCCTCAATTCCAGGATTTTTGGTGGGATGATAGCTGGGGGGAAACCTAGGGACTCATGTATGTGGAAATTTAATCCAGGATGGTGGAGCCACGACAGGGCAGTTTTATCCGTTGAGCCCCCTAGGTAAATTGTGTGGACCCAGACACACAGGCAAGAGCAACTCAATGACATTAGAGAGCAGGAAGACCCACAAGTTGAAGTGTTTCTGCCAACCATAAGAGAAGGGTACGGCATAGTGGTTTAAATCTTTGGGCTACACATACTAAAGATGGGCGGCATGGTGGCGCAGTGGGTAGCGCTGCTGCCTCGCAGTTGGGAGACCTGGGGACCCGGGTTCGCTTCCTGGGTCCTCCCTGTGTGGAGTTTGCATGTTCTCCCCGTGTCTGTTTCCTCCGGGCGCTCCGGTTTCCTCCCACAGTCTAAAGACATGCTGGTTAGGTGGATTGGTGATTCTAAATTGGCCCTAGTGTGTGCTTGGTGTGTGGGTGTGTTTGTGTGTGTCCTGCGGTGGGCTGGCACCCTGCCCGGGATTGGTTCCTGCCTTGTGCCCTGTGTTGGCTGGGATTGGCTCCAGCAGACCCCCGTGACCCTGTGTTCAGATTCAGCGGGTTGGAAAATGGATGGATGGATGGATGGATACTAAAGATGTGGTTTCAAATTCTGCTACTGGCACAGTGTGACCAAATGCAAATCATTTCATCTGCTTGTGTTCCAACTGGGAAAACAAAACAAATTTAAGCAGTTTTGTCGCAAATGTAGTAAGTCACATTAAATAAAGCTGTCGGATAAGTAATGATTTTAAATTTTTTAGACCAACGTTTCTAGTCAGGATGTGCTCATCATCATAAAATAACCCAGAATAATGTAACGGACTCTCTGGTGACCTCTGTTTAATTGGACGTGGTCGCCCAGCTTAGATTCTTCAGTTACCATCATTCATGAAATTCATAACTGACCTTCAGCTACCTGGCCAGTCGTCATGTTATATAGCGCCTGTCATCTTGTGACCAACTCTACTAACCCGAACTATGTGCCGCCCAGCAGTGTGCGCCCCATTTTCGAGTCAAACCCCCGCAGGCACTTCGCACTTGTCACGGCTGCCATATTATAACTTCAGTTCACCTTTCAGATGATCTCACAGCAACTCATCTTTCTGGAGTTCCCTGCCTCTAGAAATGAATCATTCTGCCCACAGACCGCCGCGTTTATAATCCGATCGTTTTTTGTGGTTTTTTTTTTAATTCCTTTTTCCGTCAGGGTGGCGGCTGGAGTCACATCTGACCCCGTCTTGGACACGCACGTCCATTGGATCTTTTGTTACAATTCATCCCGTGCTGTGTTATATTTGAATGGCAACGTGGCAGTGCTCGGAGCATTGTATGAAAGTCGCTATACAGAACATTAGGACATATTCGGACGGCCCCCAGAGGCTGATCCGTGCAATTTACAAGGAAGTAAAATGTCTTTGCTCGTCTTTCGCTCAGGTCATATCGAGAGCGCTCCTTTGGCATTTGAGCGCCGAGAGAGGAGGAGCCAGCAAAGCACAAAGAGGCGCCTGTCGAAATAAAATGCGGAGGGGTTGAGCACTTCAGCTCCTCGAGCCCTGAGAAGCGCACGTACCGCCCCGCTCTCTCGGAGGAGGAAGTGAAACCATGAAAATAGTTCCTCGTTCTCAGAGAAATGTGCTTCTGTCAATGTCACACGAAACCGCGCGCACACACACCCAACACACACATACACACACACACACGTGCACACACAAACGGAACCTAAAAGGAAGAGACAAAAAACGAGAAGTAAAAGTTAAACCTTATTTTATATGGCGCCATTCTATAACGAACACAGCATCAACTAGTCTACACAGCTCCACAAATGTTTCCATTTTTCTAGAAGATGAGCATTGGCAGAGAAAGTGATGTGGTAGAAACGCTAAAGAACCCCCACAACCACCAAACCCCCCCCCCCCCCCCGGATGGCGATTGAACCAGCATAGCTATAGCGCCTTAGGATGATAAAAGCCTAGCTCAAGCTAATTTATGGTGTGTTATACCTGTTTTTAGATTGTTTTTGCCCTAAGAGTTGGGAACCAGTAAATGTATTTTAATATAGTGCCTTTTGATAAGGAAGACCAACTCAAGGTGCTTCAAGGACCCTGCATAGTACAACTGTTACCATACTGAGCATGAGCACTGGAAGTTGAGTTGACTCAGTCATCCTCTCACTGAGAGTGGTTATTATAGATAGATAGATAGATAGATAGATAGATAGATAGATAGATAGATAGATAGATAGATAGATAGATAGATAGATAGATAGATAGATAGATAGATAGATAGCAAAGGCACTATATTATAGATAGATAGATAGATAGATAGATAGATAGATAGATAGATAGATAGATAGATAGATAGATAGATAGATAGATAGATAGATAGATAGAAAAGGCACTATATGATAGATAGATAGATAGATAGATAGATAGATAGATAGATAGATAGATAGATAGATAGATAGATAGATAGATAGATAGATAGATAGATAGATAGAAATTGTTCTTAGTATAGTCGGCAGGATTAACATTACTTAGATAGATAGATAGATAGATAGATAGATAGATAGATAGATAGATAGATAGATAGATAGATAGATAGATAGATAGATAGAAATTGTTCTTAGTATAGTCGGCAGGATTAACATTACTTAGATAGATAGATAGATAGATAGATAGATAGATAGATAGATAGATAGATAGATAGATAGATAGATAGATAGATAGATAGATAGATAGATAGATAGAAATTGTTCTTAGTATAGTCGGCAGGATTAACATTACTTAGATAGATAGATAGATAGATAGATAGATAGATAGATAGATAGATAGATAGATAGATAGATAGATAGAAATTGTTCTTAGTATAGTCGGCAGGATTAACATTACTTAGATAGATAGATAGATAGATAGATAGATAGATAGATAGATAGATAGATAGATAGATAGATAGATAGATAGATAGATAGATAGATAGATAGATAGATAGAAATTGTTCTTAGTATAGTCGGCAGGATTAACATTAGATAGATAGATAGATAGATAGATAGATAGATAGATAGATAGATAGATAGATAGATAGATAGATAGATAGATAGATAGATACATATGAAAGGCACTATATAATAGATACACCCATATGCCACCCTTAAATGGAAGACCATAAAGGGTAGGCAGTGTGGCATAGTGGTTAAGGCTTTGGACTTTTGAGGTTGTTGGTTCAGATCCCACTACTGACACCTGTGTGACGATGACAAAGTCACTACACCTGCCTGAACTCCAATTGGAAAAAGAAAAGAAATTAAACCAATTGTATCTCAGGTGTTGTAAGTTGCCTTGGAGTGAAGCGTCAGTTTAATAAGTAAATGAAGTAGCCTCCCTATTTCATGGTGTTCACGAAAAGTAGAAGTACATAATAAACCATAATAGCTGAGTCATATATTTGAAATATTAAAATATTTGATTGAATTTAAATATTTAAAGTTTAAATCTTCTCAATTGTAATAAAAATTTGTCATTGTTCACCCTGTGATGGAAGTCCACAGAGGGCTAGGAAAGGATCAAAAAATAAAAAATAACATCATATTCATAATCAATAATCAGGGGTAGGCAGTATGGCATAGTGGTTAGGGCGTTTGCCTTCTGAGGTTGTTGGTTCAGATCCCACCACTGACACCTGTGTGACGATGACAAAGACCCTTCACCTTCTTGTGCTGCATATGGAAAAACAAATGAAATGGAGCCAATTGCATCTCAAGGGTTGAACATAAGTCTCCTTGGATTAAGGCGTCAGCCAAGTAATAATGAATCAAGTAACCTACAACGGGATGCAATAACAAACTGCAGCTCCTTTCCAAATGGAGGAGTATTTTTTCCCTACCCTGCTGCTTTCCCACAGAAGGAGCCCAAACTTTTGCCTGGCTTGCTGCGATTTTTCATGAAGTAATGGCTCCTCCCAGAATGCACTGCACAGCCATGGGGAAAACCCGGCGAGAGTTAACAAAATCCGAGCTACACCTACTCGCTCTTAAAATGTTACTCGAGCTGCTGACAGCAGCAGGCCACCACATCAGGCCACAGAAGATCAAACCAGCACATCACACTAAGCCAGCCCGGGGATTTCATATCAGGCTGAGTTTACAGTGAAACAAAACTAAAGCTAATAATAAATCGTGGGCATTACGTGTAGGGTGACTTCAGAGAGTCTTCAGACAATTTCACTTTCTTCACATTTTGTTACGTTGTGCTGTTGTGCTGAAATCATTCCAAATTAATTTTTTTCCCTCATTTCACTTTCATGGGTGTAAGTAAAAAAGATTCTTTCTTGAACCGTCATGTGGATGCTTCTTTTGGGAATCAAGAATGTTTCCCCTATGGCTTCTCTCTTTCTGAAGAGCCACTTTGAAAGCTTTATGTTTAAGGGTGTGGACAAGCAGAGCTCTTCAACTGTCTCATTTAAATATCAAGGATACTGGGATTCGTGTCCCAGGTGCTCCCAGTGCGTAGTTTGTGAGTTCTCTTCATGTCCGTCTGTGTTTTCACTCCCAAAGTCCAAAGGCATGCAGGTTAGGTGCTTTGGTGATGTTAAGTTGAGCCGTGACGGTTGTCTATTCATCCTGTGATGGGCTCACCAGCCAGATGTTGTTCCTGCCTTGACTCCGATCCTTGCTGGGACAAGGCTTCATCTTCCTTGTGACCCTGCGCTGGATAAGCTTGTTTGGAAAATGAATAGATGGAAGGACAGAACTCGGAGAAACTGCTTGTTTGCTTAAAAGCATAAGGAGCTACCATTGATGGCACCAGCATGTGCAGACACCTGGCTCAGGTGACTTGGCACATTGAGGTAAAATACACATTAGCATGTCAGTTTATGTCTTCCCTGCATAAGTTGGTTAGGAAAGCAGATGGACAGATGGATGGATGGATGGATGGATGGATGGATGGATGGATGGATGGATGGATGGATGGATGGATGGACGGAATCTGGAGAAACTGCTGCTTTGCTTATAAGCATAAGAAGCTATGAATGAAGTACCAGCATGAGCAGACACCTGACTCAGGTGACTTGGCACATTGCAGTGAAATAAACAGTAGCATACCAGTTAATTTCTGCCCTAGATAAGCTGGTTAGGAAAATTGATGGATGGATGGATGGATGGATGGATGGATGGATGGATGGATGGATGGATGGATGGATGGATGGATGGATGGATGGATGGACAGAGAAACTGCTGCTTTACCATCCCATCATGATACAAGCATAAGAAGCCACGATCAAAGCCACCAGCATCATCACACACCTGCCTTTGGTTGTGTGACACCTTACAGTGCAATAAGTTCCAGCATGCTGGTTGACTTCTGCCCTGGATAAGCGGGTTAGGAAAATGGATGGATGAGTGCATGAATAGATGGAAAGAACCCAGAGAAACTGCTGCTGTACTGTCACATCACGATACAACCACAAGGAGCTGCGATCAAAGTCACCAAGATGAGCACACCTGGCGTTAGTTGTGTGACACCTTGCATTGAAGTAAGTTCTAGTATGCCAGTTGATTTCTCCCCTGGATAAGTAGGTTAGGAAAATGGATGGATGGATGGATGGATGGATGGATGGATGGATGGATGGATGGATGGATGGACAGAACCCGGAGAAACTGCTGCTTTACTGTCACATCATGCATGATACAAGCACAAGCAGCTGCGATCCAGACAGAGGAGCAGCTTTTCCCCTTGGGAAAATCTATCTATCTATCTATCTATCTATCTATCTATCTATCTATCTATCTATCTATCTATCTATCTAAGTAATGTTAATCCTGCCGACTATACTAAGAACAATTTCTATCTATCTATCTATCTATCTATCTATCTATCTATCTATCTATCTATCTATCTATCAAAGTCACCAGCATCAGCACACACCTGCCTCAGGTCACGTGACTCTTAACAGTGTAATAAGCTCTACCATGTCAGTTGACTTCTGCACTGGATAAGCAAGGTTAGGAAAATGGATGGATGAACAGATGGATGGATAGATTGATGGATGGACAAGTACAAGGAGCCATGATATAAGTCACCAGCATCAGCACACACCTGCCTCAGGTCACGTGACTCCTTGCAGTGCTCTACCATGCCAGTTGATTTCTGCACTGGATATCCAGGTTAGGAAAATGGATGGACGGATGAGATGCCTACACAACGTAAACTGTGCAGGTTTCCGTGTACACACATTTTACAAATGCTGGTTTTCTGATGTCCCCGTGTCTGCGTGGGTTTCCTCCGGGCGCTCCGGTTTCCTCCCACAATCCAAAGACATGCAGGTTAGGTGGATTGCCGATTCTAAATTGGCCCTAGTGTGTGCTTGGTGTGTGGGTGTGTTTGAGTGTGTCCTGCGGTGGGTTGGCACCCTGCCCGGGATTGGTTCCTGCCTTGTGCCCTGTGTTGGCTGGGATTGGCTCCAGCAGACCCCCGTGACCCTGTGTTCGGATTCAGCGGGTTGGAAAATGGATGGATGGATGGATGGTTTTCTGATGGCACTTTACTGGGTCGTGTGGTTCCTCTCAGGTCCATTGGGTGACAAAGAGCCATTTCACTCTAGTGAGGGTTCTCTGTGTATGAAATTGGTCCTCTGAGCTTTGAGATGGTTCCCCATACCGTTTGTGGACAAAACAGAAATCTGCAATGTATAGAAGGCTAGCAGGCATGAACGTTCTAGAAAACGTAAACCTACCATGTGTGATGGTGTGCAGTGAGAGTCCTTATTAAAACTCATTGATATTCCAGAGATATCTTATCAAGCATTCAAGATTTTTATGAACCCTGTTCCAGATCTATGTACATAAAAGTTTCTTTCTGGAACCTTCTTATGGGTGGTTCTTCTGGCTCCTCTATGGTATTATTCTGAAGAACCCCTCTGGCACTTTGATTTTTACGAGTGTTCTTTAAAGGATGAGAAGCCCTGATGTCTTCCAGTGTTGCAGCTAGCAGAGGGATGGGAGGGCATTCACCACTGAGCTCCACCATAATGGGGGGGCACAAACGTGACAGATAAAATGTGCTTATAAAAACATTCTGGCCTCTTCATTCTTTTACAAATGCAGTTTAGAAGTCACATAAGGGTACACGTTAATTGCGTAAAGGCTCTCCTGCCTGTTTCTCAACCTCTTGGTCACCGCTGGGTCTTTACCATAAGGCTGTCATTTCCTACTCAAAATACAGCCATTGAATGACCTAAGAATTAGGGTTTTTGGGGGTCTAAAGGGTCAAAAAAGGAGGAACACTCCAAAAACTTGACATGTCAAGGGGGAGGGGGGGATTTTCATTAGACAAAAAAAAATTAAATGATTTCAAATCAATATCAAACTGTCCACATGTCCATAATGTGCTCTTCCCTGCTTTCTCTCCTTGTGGCAGGCGCTATATTACAGCATAGGTAAACATATTCAATCATTTATGAAAATCTGTTCAAAGTGTTATAAAAAAAAACCAGCATTAGTTGAATGAATGAGAGTGAAATGATTAACATTTCTTTTGCTGTTTATTTTTCGTTATAAAATTCTGAATTCAAAGACATTGCTGCTTTTTTTTTTTTGACCTTTAATTTCGAGAACTTTCCCGTTTCGTTTTTGTGTTCTCCGATCTTTTCTTCGGTATATTTAAGAGAGCGTTCGATCTTGTTATTGCGCTGAGGACGAAGAGTCCGCCAAGGGGCGTATTTTCCATAAGATTTCATTTTGATTTAAATCCTCACGTCTTTCACTTCACAGTCGCCGCATTTCCGACGTCCTTGCACTCAGTTTACGGGACACGAGAGATGGGTCTCCATGGCAACAGCAGCTCTGCCTGCAGGGTGGGGAGAAGCACTAACGGCCTCTCCATGGAAACGAAGCACGCCGTGCTAGCCCAGTCCCGCCCCTCGCACTGCGCCCTGATTGGCTGGAATCGTTGACCTGGCTGGAAGTCACCTCCTCAACTGAAGATCGCCGTGCCCTCTTAAAGCAGACAACGGCGAGACGCGCATCAACACTGCGAGCGGCGTTGGTATTGCGAAATATTTTTATACCTTTGATAAACCTAAACTAGTCCGAATTGTGTTTTTAAAATATATACTTACTAAAAAAGAGAGAGTATTTCATCTCCTCTACTGTTCCATTAATAAAACCGGGGCGCCCAACCTTTCGAGTGGGGACAAAAAAAACTGACCAATGTCTTTTTAAACCTTGGGGTTTAAATCTGCGCTTATGCTTCAATCAGACGGCTGCTTTCATTTCTCCGAAATCAGCGGGGGGTGCGTCTCCATTTACACACATTTTCAAAATCAGTTGGTGGCTTTAATTGCTGTTTTAAATATTATAACAAATTCGTTGTCTAGAGATTTGCACTGGATTCAGAAAGTCTTAAGACCCAGTCACCTTCTGCACACTTGCAGAGTTTATTTTCAATGGATAAATTTGCCATTTTTAGCCCAGCGTGCTTGGTGTGTGTGTGTGTGTGTGCGCGCGCGCGCCCTGCCCGGGGTTTGTTTCCTGCCTTGCGCCCAGTGTTGGCTGGGATTGGCTCCAGCAGACCCCGTGACCCTGTAGTTAGGATATAGCGGGTTGGATAATGGATTTTTAGCCCATCACTTGGCACTCAGTAACCCATAAGGACAACAGGAAAACATGTGACCAGAAAGTATGCACATTAGAAAAAAAAAATCCCAACTTTTTCATTCCTATAAGACCCTCTGCTGTGGCAGGTCAAATTGGGCTCAGGTGCCTCCGGTTTGGTTTAATGGACCTTAAGATGTTTCTCGAACTTAATTGTATCACCTGTGGCCAACTGATTAGATCTCATTTAGGAAGACACATGCATACCTGTGTGTAGAAGGTCCCACAATTCATACTGTAGGACAAAACCCCAAACCATGAAGCCTAAAGAACTCACTGGAGACCTGCTATGGTGAGGCACAGATCAGAGCAAGAGGATAAAACTGTCTGTAATACTTTGAGTGTTCCTTGGAACAAAATGGCCTAAAGAATTTTGAAATGGATGACGTTTGGAACCACCAGGACTCCAAGCCAAAGTGAGTAACCAGGCAAGAAGGGTCTTGGTCATGGAGGTGACCAAAAATCCAATAGTCCCGCTACCAGAGCTTCAGAAGGCCTCTGCTGAGATGGGAGAACCTGTCAGAAGGACCAACATCTCAGCAGCTCTCCATCAATCATGCGTTTATGGTTGAGTGGCTAGACGGAAGAGAACAAGGCATTTAAAGGAACCTGAGAGCAAGAGGAAAAATATTCTCTGGTGGATGAGACAAAAATTATACTCTTTGGGCAGAACACCAAGCACTATGTTTTCTGACAACGACATGGAACTGCTCATCACCTGCCTAACACCATCCTGTGGTCAAGCCTAGTGGTGGCAACATCATGCTGTGGGGGTGCAGGGATAGAGAGACTGGTCAGAACTGAGGGAAGGATGAATGTAGCCAACTAAAGGGAGGTCCTTGAAGCAAACCTGCTCCAGAGTGCACACCACCTCAGACTGGAGCAATGATTCAATGACCCAAAGTAGACAGCCAAGACAATGCTAGAGCAGCTTTAGGACAATTCTATGTGTGACCTGAGCGGCCCAGCCAAAGCCCCATAGAACATCAGTGGGGACACCTGAAGGTGGCAGTTCACAGAGGCTTCGTATCCAATCTAATGGAGGTTGAGAGGATCTGCCAAGAAGAATGGCATTAACTTACGTGTGCAAAGCTGGTAGAGATCTGACCAAGAAGACTCGAAGCTGGAATTGCTGCCAAAGGGACTTCTACAAAGTACTGGATTAGGGGTTTGAATACTTCTATGAATGAGAGATTTCAGTTTTATATTTTTAATAAATACGCAAACCTTGCTGGTCCCATGCTTTCAGTTGGTATCATTACAGGTTATTGAGTGTGGACCGATGGGCAAAAATGGCAAATGGATCTATTTAAAATTAAATATACAGCACAATAAAAGCGGGCAGAAAGTGAAGGAGATGGAATGCTTTCTGAATCCACTATAGAGTATGACGACTAAAACAGGAATCTCGGTGCTGATCTGAAAGTGGTGGCGCTGCAGCTCGGGTGTGCCAAGTCCTGATGTTTCATCTGAGAATTGAGCAGCCATGTAACCTTAAAGGAACTGGCTGCCTCATAAGCATTTGGTTCAACAGTAGAAAAGTGTACCATCTAAACCACTTGCCGACTCAGCAAAGCTATTTCTGCCCCCTCTTCCTATAAGACTCACTACTTCAGTTTAGCACACCCTGCCTAGAGCCGCTGATTAACTGTACAGACTGCATCTCTGTTGTTAGTCATTAGCACTAAAACATAATAACATGATTGATAAAATTTGTTATTTCTTCTTCTTCTTCTTTTGGCTGCTCCTGTTAGGGGTCACCACAGTGGATCATCTTCTTCCATATCTTTCTGTCTTCTGTATCTTGTTCTGTTACACCCATCACCTGCATGTTCACTCTCACCACATCCATAAACCTTCTCTTAGGTCTTCCTCTTCCCTGGCAGCTCTATCCTGAGCCCCCTTCTCCCAATATACCCAACATCTCTCCTCTGCACATGTCCAAACCAACACAATCTCGCCTCTCTGACTTTGACTCCCAACTTGAGCTGACCCTCTAATGTCCTCATTTCTAATCCTGTCCGTCCTCGTCACACCCAATGCAAATCTTATCATCTTTAACTCTGCCACCTCCAGCTCTGTCTCCTGCTTTCTGGTCAGTGCCACCGTCTCCAACCCATATAACATAGCTGGTCTCATTACCATCCTGTAGACCTTCCCTTTCACTCTTGCTGATACCCGTCTGTCACAAATCAGTCCTGACACTCTCCTCCACCCATTCCACCCTGCCTGCCTCTTACTAACCCTCACCTATTCTGTTTCTCTTCTCGACACTCAAATGTGGCACTTGGTGCCACGGCCCACCTGCCAAGTTGTTCTGCCTGCCTAAGGTAAAGTCATCCCTGATGGAGGATCACAGGAATCGTGGGGTAGAGGGGTCCTTTCATCAGATTGGCTGGTCCAGTGCTGACTCAGCTGTGGATTGGCCAATAGGGGGAGGCAGCTTGATGGCCGGGGTCTCCAGGACTCTGAACAAATCCAAATCCTATTATGTAATATCATCTGTTAAATTCTGCTCCATACTTGTAAAATTTTTATTTTTATTCTGTATTGAGGATGACTTGTGTTCTTTTCTGTGCATTGTATTGTATTGACCCCCCCCCCCCCCTTTTTGACACCCACTGCACGCCCAACCTACCTGGAAAGGGGTCTCTCTCTGAACTGCCTTTCCTGAGGTTTCTTCAATTTTTCCCTACAAGGGTCTTTTTTTGCCTTCTTAGAGAGTCAAGGCTGGGGGGCTGTCAAGTGGCAGGGCCTGTTACAGCCCATTGAGGCACTTCTTGTGTGATTTTGGGCTATACAAAAATAAACTGTATTGTATTATTGTATTGTATTGTAAAACTTGGACAAGTCCAAAATACTTGTGAAACGAATGAACAAAGACAGTGAAGGATTTTCACACTTGAGACCAATGGTTTCATGATTAGGGAAGGCAATTCGATGGTCCATCAATGACAAGCGGTTCAAAGATCTGCCAATGAGGACTGAAGGAAGTGCATGAAAGGCATTCCAGGATGTTGATGGCAGCTACAGAGCACCAAACTACACCCAGCTAGGCTGGCATCTTGCTTCCAACATACAGAACTATAAAAGATTAGAAAGATTCATCCTCTCCATTCACACTTCTTCCCTGCTAATCTTGGTCCCACCAGAACAATGGAAAAGCAAGATCAGGAAAAGTGGAATCCATCAATGCTGGCTAAGTATTGCTGGATGCCAAAACAAGAAGCCGAGTACCAACACAAGTCTGAGTTTTGCAATGGGTCAGCATCATTAAGTGGTTAAACACACTATACTCAATAAAAGTTGATTTCAGGTTTCTCCAAATTTCTACGTGTTACAGTTGATATGAAACTAGATTTTTGTTCTACTTGAGGCTGTCTGTCACAATCACCAAACAACTTTTAGGAAGCTTTAAAACGCGTGCTGTCCTTTGGATTTCATGTTTGCACCATCAGATCTTCTTGTTGGTAACCAAGCTTTGTGTGCTTTTCTTATAGGGCAGGGCACCTCCAAGCCACACCTCCAGTCTCTTCTCATTGGCTGGACCACCTGGCACCAACACGCTTTATTAGAAGTTGTCACCCTAGAGGTGAGTGCTTAAACGACGTGTTTGAAGTTTGCCCACTTGTTTGTGTGTGCGGTTCATTCGTTTGTCTCTTACGGTAACACAATTGAAAAGAAGACACCATTGTTATCAGAAACTAATGCGGAAATCCAGGGGATTCCAAAGGGTTTACACACTCTTTTTTCGCAGATGCACACAGACATCAAAAATCCTGTTAAATAAACAAAAAAATATATTTATGAATTTTAATTTCCTGTTTATTTATTTATTAGTTTGTTTGTTTGTTTGTTTGCTGCAGTGTTGCCCCTAGTGGCCAAGACTCGGTACTGTAAAGCTCAAGGTTGTCCGTTCAATCTCCATCTTCTTCATTCCGAGTGAGTCACTTTTTTTTTTTTTTTGTAATTTAATTTTTTATTGATGTCAAACAAATAGTAAAGTAACAAAAAAAAAGAGAAGACATTTTCATATTTAAATTTTGAAAAAAAAAACAAAACACCAGCATGAGTGTTAAGGAAATGAGAAATCAATTTAATTCAAGTGACACAGGATGCCGTCCACCACAAAAAGGCACTATATAAAATATACTTTGATTCTTGAACCTCGGCCACTGACTCCCAAGGTGACTCGTGTCACCTAACTGCAGTCACAATTAAAACAAAAATTTAGCAACTCTTGTGAATGTTGTTGTGATGGTGCTGGAAAGGCACTATATAATACCAAAGTTATTTGTTATCTGGCTACAGCAATCAGCCAATTACAATCCAGATGACCGACTTATTGTGTCTCATATGGCTGGCACTGTTACACCTCAAACTATTTCAAAGCAGTCATGGCACCCAAATCTGCACTTTATATAAAGTAGAGCACAGAGTGTGATGTGAACAAAGGCCATCGCACAGTCCCTGGAGTTTGTAAAGTAAGACAACATCCTCAAACCCGCTTAATCCAAACCAGGGTCATAAGGGGCCACCGACAGTGGAGCGCTTTAACTACACAGATGGACCTTTGCCCACTGTGCCAGTTTTCAGATTCATTGATGGTCCAGCACCCCGCCATTCAGAGTACAATAAAGTGACGTGGACGTGCAGCACTAGTAAAGCCAGCCCTGTCTGTAAACGAACTTCACGTCTGAATTACCCAACTCCGCGTCTGGGACTAAACCTGACCGTAAGCACACAGAGAAACACAAGCAGCAAATCCTTTACACAATTAGGGCTCTTCGAAAATGACCATCTTTTACCCGTCAATCATCTCACTGAACAGAGGAGTTTATTAACTTGTATGGGAGCAGCCCACCTCACTCATCTCAGGGGCCTCGGAGAGAAAATCAGAACCGTGTAATTTACATCAACACGTGTTAAGTGTGTGTCACGGACTCAGCGAGTAAACGGAGATAATGGGCACCTGGCACTGAACTTCACAGGAGGTGAGGGTGCTTGAAGGAGAGTCGCGTAACATTGTAATGGAAAAGCAGCAAGCAAAGGGAAAAATACAGAATGGGTGGGCGGGGGGAGAGACTTTACTGGACATATGGAAATGAAAGGCACTATATAACAGATACATAGATAAACAGATGTGAAAGGCACTATTTAACAGATAGATAGATAGATAGATAGATAGATAGATAGATAGATAGATAGATAGATAGATAGATAGATAGATAGATAGATAGATAGATAGGACAGGAAAGGCACTATATAATAGATAAATTTGAAGGGCACTATATAGTAGACTGTGGTGGGCTGGTGCCCTGCTCGGGGTTTGTTTCCTGCCTTGCGCCCTGTGTTGGTTAGAATTGGCTCCAGCAGACCATCCCGTGACCCTGTGTTAGGATATAGCGGGTTGGATAATGAATGGATGGACTATATAATAGATAGATATATATGAAAGGCACTATATGATAGATAGAGAGATGAGCTGATTTTAATACCCTAGATGCCATTAAAACCATACCCTAAAATCTTATCTAATCTGATATCATATCTTATCTCACATTTTTACTAGTTTCATCTAGCATTAATATCTAATCAATTCTAATCTAATTGTCATCTCATGTTATATAATGTATTACATCGTATAATATGTTCACCTGGCTCATTTAGCATTATAATACATCCATCCATCCATTTTCCAACCCGCTGAATCCGAACACAGGGGTCTGCTAGAGCCAATCCCAGCCAACACAGGGCACAAGGCAGGAACCAACCCACCGCAGGACACACACAAACACACCCACACACCAAGCACACACTAGGGCCAATTTAGAATCACCAATCCACCTAACCTGCATGTCTCTGGACTGTGGGAGGAAACCGGAGCGCCCGGAGGAAACCCACGCAGACAACACACAAACACCACACAGGGAGAACCCGGGAAGCGAACCCAGGTCCCCAGGTCTCCCAACTGCGAGGCAGCAGCGCTACCCACTGTGCCACTGTGCTGCCCATTATAATAGAGTATAATATAATATAATATATTATTTTTATTATTATTATTATTATTTGGATGACACCTTTTTCCAAGTCAACTTAAAATATTTGCAATATAAATAAAGTGTGAAATTTGGGGCCTGTCAAGAAATAAAGTAGCAATGGGCACAAGGCAGGTGGGCACCAGTCATTGCAAATATGTACTGTAAATATCAGTAGTCATGAACACAGTCTTATGCGTCATCGTATTTATGTTTATGAATTTGTAAAGAGATCTCAAGAACAAAAAGACAGCAATTTCATTCCAGCAGAGGGTTTCTGTGCCCAGTGTCCATGGCAGGGTGAGGCGCTCAGTCACACGGGATGCCTTCAGAGTAGAACCGCAGTCTTTTCTGATCGAGAAGAGCCGCTTAAGGGGGATTGGGCATGTAGTTACAAAGCGCCCTATGGCATCTCTAACGTGAAGGTGTTGATGGCACTGCCCACTTGGAGAAGACCACGGGGAAGGCCCAGGACAGAAGGAGTTAGAGAGCATCTCCTGGCTGGGCTGTGAGAATCTGGGAATTTCCCAGGGTGACATGGAAGAAGTTGCTGAGGCCTGGTTTCTCTAGTTTTGTCCACAGTTGCGACGCTCAGCAGGATAACCGGACTTTTAAACAAAATCACCAACGATTTATTATATTATATTACAAGGTGCCAATGCTATTTGTATGTTAAAGCGCCTTTAACTCTTCGCCGCTCCTCTGCCGCGCCTCACTTTTGTCTCCGAGGTCTTTGTGGAGCTTCGGCCGCCGCCCGATCACAAGCTTTGCCTTTTTTCACGTTTAAGCAGCAGCGGTTGTGACAAATGAAGAGCCGCACTCTCGACGTTCTGCAGCGCCTACCTGGACAGAAATATTTCAATAGACTGTCGCCCTTATAGGAAGCCTTGACTCTCCAGCAGACAATGGGTACAAACTTGCCGGCACACAAAGCGACGCGAAGAAGCGCACACTGGGGACGACAATAAGTCGCGGAGAACGCAATTAGCGATCGCGAGCACCAACTGCAGGCTCAAACTTTATTATATATTTATTTATTTTGTGATCAAGCACAGAAAGAAAATGTCAAGGACAGAAAAGTTCAGCAGTGGAGCGGAAACAGGATGGCAGCAGCAGCAAAAATTGAAAGACAGAGAGAAGGCAGAGACAGGGAGCGAGAGAGGACGATTCAGAGACGAGGGAGAAATGTCGGGGGGCTGGCGCCGAGAGAGAAGGTTTTTTTTTTTTTGCTAGTTTATTGTGCGCTAACCTTCTGGTAGAATGCAGCAGCAACAGGCTTCTGCTCAAACCGGTCTGGTGCCCTGCCAGCTGTGCCCGCAGGGGGTGGGGGTTACCTCAGTGACTGTTAAATCCGCTCAGGAAGCGCACGACGCACTCTGCCCTGCCGTCTTCACTCCACTCACTTGATTTTTTTTTTCGTCTTTTTTATTCTTTTATATTACACGCCGACAGACATCACCGTCTGTGCCTTTAAAATCTCAAATAGCCGTCTGCTCCAGTCCGCCGGCTCCACCCTGAAGTTCGCATACCCAGCAGCCGGCCTCAAAGCCCCGGGCGTTGCGCTCAACGGTGGGTGCGGAGCGGAGCCGACCAACTGACCTGCGCACCCTGGGCGTATCACCATCAAGTCCCTTCACTATTTACAACTTTGAAAAACAATTAAAATGTGTCCACCTGTAGATGTGTAACCGCATTCCTAATGTCCACAACTGAAAAAGAAACACAAAGCCAACGAAGCGCTACTACGGGCGCTAGTTGTCCCCCAAGAAGAAGAAGAAGGCATGAGGAGGAGGAGGAGGACAGCTCTTTATAGCGACAAGAAAACCGCGGGTGGGATCAACAAGTCTCACCTTCCAGTTTCATTTGTTTCTAATTTCTAACGGACAAGAACTATTCAGGCTACGTGTCAGAAATGTGTATCTACTAGCTGTACTCTTGAAATAATGCCTTCTTCATACATAGTGCCTTTTGTATTAAACATACCCCATGATATTTTACACAACAGCACCACATTCCTTGCCCCAGGGTATTGGTTCCCATGGTGGTGGTCCTACAGAAAACTTTAAGTTCAATTTTGCAATGAAAGCCGGGTGGTTGGGAAAGGGTCTGCAGACCTCCAGAGGTCCGCTCCATGGAGGGCCCGTCACTGATGTTACATGACAAGTTAATATTAAGACCGTTGAAGGTTTATCTGACTTGAACTAAAACAACATAAACATGCAGTCCAGTTGGCTGTTCAGTGAAGCTCTTGAATCGTGGAGCTCCGGGGGTCTGGAGAAGACCGCAGTTAGACTCTGGTAAGTCCCTGTCTTTATGGTACTGTAGAAAGTCACGGGGTGTGCTCTTCATCAATACAGTAGAACCACTCACCAGGACGTGAGTCTTGTTCCTACTCAGATTCCACCTAGCAGATGTTGTGAGAACTCTGTTAAACATAGTGAAGCTCTGAAGATCACAAGAGGTACAGAAGGGAATGTCTGCAATGGCAAATCTCAAACTAAGCCAAAAAACAGTACACAGGTCAAAAAAAAAATCACAAAATAATGAAAAGTACAGAAAAGCACAGTTGAAAACTCACCAACTCCCAAGTGCATTTGAATGAACTGCAAGTAACTACCTTCATAGAGCTGAGGGCAGGTGGCCCCCCGGTCTCTTAGGGGGACCACCCAGAAAACACACAGAACACACACGGACATAAAGAAATTAAACAAATCAATGTTGTTGACATAAATGATTAAAACAATAGACATAAAAATGACATTTGCACCCTGAACCCTGACAGAAACCCAGCAATGATGAAGAAGAACAACAGACAGAGGCACTGTGCCCTTTTACCCTTACAGGGTATTTGTATTTTTGGTTTTGTGACTCACAGTTACACAGACCACCTACACCTCAACTCCGTACTTGATTTATCGTCAAAACTTCCCACCAACCCTCTTTTAGAGCCCCCTGTGTTGTCACAATGAACCTGACTCTCAGAAACAGCAAAAATGATATATTGTACCGGGGTGACTGAGGAGGCATGGCAAGTCTTGAATGCTTGGGGTGCCGACAAATTCCAACCAAAAATAAAACATTTGAACAAAACACACATTTGTCATCAGGACAATCCCCCTGTTATGGTGGTCTGTTCACGAGGATGCACACACACTCACAGTCTCTCTCTCTCTCTCTTTCTTTTTCTATGGCAGTCAGGTCACTTTCTGGGTGTGTCTCTCCCTTTATACTGAGTGGACCAGTAGGGGCGGGGCTTCCTTGGCTTCATTGCCCTCAAGGGGCGGTTCTCAAAGCTGTGAAAGAAAAATAGAGACAAGACAGTTAGTGACAACGGCCCCTATCACCCTGGGGTGGTACCACATACCTTAGGTGAGCCCGAAAGGCGATCCTCTAGTATGCATATTTGACTATATCCTGTATATATATAGACTAGCCATCCCCTGTGGCTCCGCCCACATATTAGTGAAACAGGACAGTGAGGAGGCCCCACCCAGCTCCCCACGCCTGACGTCACTCTTCCCCCTCCCCTCGGCCTGCAGCCTCTGTCTTGGATTAGCGCAAATATATCGCTCCTGCAAGCAAACTATGATTCTTAGCACAATGAGAGAAGTCGTAAAATCAACCGGAATGTTCAAGCAAATTATAGAAAAAAACTCAATCTACATCTGTTAAGCAGTTCTCTCGTTCGCTAACTAAGCAGAGTTAAGATTACACCCCGAGGCAGACGCGTGAGTGAGGAGGGCCCCGCAGCCCGATGAGTCTCTCTTGGATTTAATAATAAATCAGTACCGCAAGTGAACTCTGATACTTAGCGCGATGAGAAAGTCGCAAAATCAACGGAATGTTCAAGCAAATTAAAAAAAAAAAAAAAAAAAAATTAAATCCGTTAAGTAGTTCTCTTATGAAAAGCAGACAGACATACAAACGGGTCTAAAAAACTATAAGAAATTTCACGCTTGGACCACAAACTTTTTAAAACCGTTTCTTAGTGAGCACCTATGGGCCAAAGGTAACCTACATTCCAAATTACAAGGCCCAAGTCCTCATGGTTCGGGAAATTTCGTGATGAATGAGTCAGTTTTATATATATAAAAGCCAAATACTGTATATAAATGTAGGAACAGAAAAATAAACTATAGATAGATAGATAGATAGATAGATAGATAGATAGATAGATAGATAGATAGATAGATAGATAGATAGATAGATAGATAGATAGATAGATAGATAACACTGTGCACAAATCCAGGTCCATTAAGACATGGAGGAACTTCAGTGGCCTGCACAGAGCCTTGAGCTCAAACTTACTGAACACATTTAAGATGATTTGGAACACCAAAATATGAGCTATGACCTTTCATCCAACATCAATGCCTGAAATTACCAGTGCTCTTTAGCTGAGCTTGCAGATAGAGTGAAAGACATTGGTATAATTGGCAGGATCTCAACATTAGATACATAGAATAGATAGATATTAATTTTAGAATAGTAGGCAGGATCTCAAAAATAGATAGATAGATAGATAGATAGATAGATAGATAGATAGATAGATAGATAGATAGATAGATAGATAGATAGATAGATAGATAGATTGATTGATTGATTGATTGATTGATTGATTGATTTTAATTTAGGTATAATCGGCAGGATCTCAACATTAGATACATAGAATACATAGATATTAATTTTAGAATAGTAGGCAGGATCTCAAAAATAGATAGATAGATAGATAGATAGATAGATAGATAGATAGATAGATAGATAGATAGATAGATAGATAGATAGGTACTTTATTAATCCCAAGGGGACATTCACACACACACACACACACACACACATATATATATATATATAATATATATATATGTATATATATATACCTGCGTTGGGCTGGCACCCTGCCCGGGGTTTGTTTCCTGCCTTGTGCCCTGTGTTGGCTGGGATTGGCTCTAGCAGACCCCCGTGACCCTGTAGTTAGGATATAGCGGGTTGGATAATGGATGGATGGATATATATATGTGTATATATATATATATATATATATATATATATATATATATATATATATATATATATATATATATATATATATATATATATATATATATATATATATATATATATATATATATATATATGTACATATGTTGTTTCTTTTTCTTTTATTGAAGGCAGCTGGGCAGTGTATGTCATTATTTCACATCTGAGCAAGCAAATCAGGGTCCTGGGGGTTTATGCCATTACTGCCAACCCCTCAAAGTTTTTTTATATAGTGCCTTTCACAGAACACGTCATGACAAGGCACTTCACAAGGCAGACAGGACACACTTTTTTCACATTTTGCTCCATTGCACCTTTATTATAAAATCATTTAAATTCATTTTTTTTTCTCTCATCACTCAAATCTCAATACTCCAGAATGACAAAGTGGGAATGGGGCATTCGAAAATTTTGCAGATTTATTAAAATTTTAAAATTCTGCCAATTAACAGGACAGATAAATTAACAAAAGCATGAGAAGACCTTCTGATCAACAACTAATGTCTGGTTCAGAATCGGGAAGCAGCCAAACTCTTACAATGAGTACATGAACTTTCACAAAGACTGGAAGACACCGGCATATTAACTGAAATAACAAACTCCTTCATAACACCGGCAAAATCAAACAGGTTTGGTTTTGTCTTTAGTCGTCGAAGTGGGCTTGCATGCAGATCCTGATTAAGAACTTTATAGGCCCTAAGCACTTGAAAGATTTTGGTGCCCCAATATATATCTAATTCAAAATATAAATAATAATAAAATTGTATTTTTTGAAAACTATCATATATATCTGGCAATGCTGCAATGCACTCACTCTCAGTGGACGACTGAACAGGACCACCAACCTGACCAAGACAAGAATGATGATGTGAGCCTTGGTGGACCATGTGGCAGTTACCAGATTCTAATTTTGTTGTATCCCCAAGATTAATTTACCTCTATTATTACTATTGTATTATTATTTTTATTATTGCATAAATATGCGTGTAATTTTTTTCATTTAATGTGGCAGCCCCTTTCGGTGGGGTCTGTTTCAGCTGCTCCTGTTACAGTTTTGCAGCATATGGTCCATGGTGAATCCAGCAATGGATCATTTCTGTGGAGCCCCCCACCCACTCCCACCCCTGAGGCCATAAGCACCTGCTTATTCTGCTTAATGGTTTATCCAGCCCTGCTTGTGTGGACTCGAGAGCTGAAAACTGATGGCAAGAATACAGCAACAAGGAACATGGACTGCGAGTGCATGGACTTCACAAACAGAAGATGTCTGTCTGTTGTCTCGTGTTTTGTGTACCACGACAGAATGGAAAAAAGAAAAAAAAAAAAACACCTGAGATTGAAGCGCCTTATTGGATATCACAAAAAGGGGCCAGCTGGCGATACTTTGGAAATATGAAGCTGTGCTAGAAATACATCACACCATCATGTAATTTGATACCCCTTTCTATCCACAGTCGTGTAAACTGATCATCAACATTAAGTCGTCAGATTTGACTTCCCCTCCTACTCAAAGTCCTGTAATGTGCCACCAACTTAAGGGCAAAGTCTAAGCACAAACTGATGTCACATGACATGACATGACTGAATCGGAGTCGCTCATCTCCTCGCTGTATCGTCGTGTCACTTTGCAATGCATGACTGAAAATCGCAGCCCACATCACATTTCCCGACTGAGCGCCGATCTTCCTGCACTGTTGTGCCCGCCCCTTTCTCTCACAGCCAATAGCGTGCTGCCTGACAGAGCCGGTGATGTACAAAGCGTTAAAAGCTGCAGCGACTAAAGCAGCAGTCTCTACCCTTTAATACTTTTTTTAACAGTCTGTTATGGTATGTAAAAGAGGAGGCACTGGACAGACGAGCTTCTCTTCTGTTTGCGAGATTAAAAACCTGCGTGTTCCTAATTTCTTGTCGCTACATTCCACGTGTGTTGTACTTCCGGATGAGCGTTCATTGGTTCATTTGGTTGTCTGCGCGCCTGCATTCCAAAAGCCCGCCCCTCTGACTAACGATAAAATCAGTCCTGCTTGATTGTGTCCCGCCAGTCGCACACTAGTTGGTCTCAGTCATTTGGCAGGTCACATTACACCGTAGTTTCTTAAATTATGAGTTTTGGTCTCGGTTGTCTGATTTTGAACAACACAGAGTTGTGAATCACAGTTGTATTCAATGGGAAAGGGTCGCGTACGGTTTGCCGCGGGCAGTTTAAGAAATCGACGTTTCCCCGCTACGACCTGCGGTGGCAATTTTCCATTTGGGACCCCAAACCGGGATGATTGTGGGTTTGGGAGACACAAAGAAGGCAAAATGTGGTCGTGAGAGAATACGAGACTTCAAGACGGATGAGCTTCTCTTCTGTTTGTGCCCTTCAAAACACACGTGCGTTCCTCTTCTACATTCTACGCACCGTAACTTCCACATGTACATTCATTGGTTCGTTTTGTCATCTGTCTGGGGTACACAGCCCACCCCTCCAACTAATGAAACAATCGACCCGTTTGATTTTGCAGACTGGGTGGTCTCAGTCGTTGGGTATGCCACATTAGATGACCGGCTATGCGGTAAATGATGGCTACGACTTTAAGTTCAACTCAAATAGAAAATTCAGACGTCAAGTTCAGGCGCTATCGTTGAAGTGTAACATTTTAATGTCATTGAATGGCTTTTAATGGCAAAGCAGGATTCAATCCAAAGTGAAAAGTCAACGTTAAGGCCATCGCACTTGTAAACTGGCATTAAGGGACAGAAGACAAAGTCAAAAAGCAGGCTTACTTCACCTGCCGGGGCATAATGTGAGCACTTCCGTCGTGACATGTCACTCCGACTAAACATGTCCCTACAGTCGGAGCACATCCACGACTGGCGACCTTATTGTGAGGTGCGAAATGTCACTTGCCCACAAGTTCTATATAGGCAATCCGATATTGGCCAGGCAGAGCCGGTCAAACCAGTTAATTGAATTGGAAGCTGCCCAGGGGGCACCATCATCTGAGGGAACACCATTTAGGAAAGGGATGTGAACCCAGCTGGACACTGAGGGGGAGTGTGGGAGTCCGGCCCTGGTTCCAGAAAGAACTTGAATTTCTTTAGATCTGGCTCCATAAATCACCGTTAATATGATAACAGATTTATGAAATCCCAATGGATTCCTGATTTTAAAGGGACCCTCACTGCACACAATCACGCAGGCTCAGTTCGTGTTCTTCTCTTCTGTTTTAGCCAACTGCACATTAAAGATTTCTGTTTTGTCCTCACGTTTGGAACATTTTCACTGGCCAAAGACGCAATTTCACAGGCAAAGAACCCTCCTCGCAATGAAATGATTCTTTACGATGGCACTGCGAAGAACCACACAACCCAGTAAAGCGCCAGTAAAGAGCCGTTATTGAACTGGCGGAAGAAGTGATCACTCAGGCTCGGACTACCAGTTAGTGGTTTGTAATGGCGACCAGTGAGGATGAGCGGGAGCGCTTCGTATGCTGGATTTATCTTTAAGGTTATACAATTAAAACATTGCATATTTGATATTTACATGCAGAAGTTGCTTCTGTTTGAATGAGTGCTTACGAACATCAGCCAAGTTAGACTTGATCTTTGAGTGTCAATATACTGAAAGCAAAATAAAGTATGGACAATAATTTGGAAACACGGGTTCGTTATTGATTGGTTGATTGATTGATTTATTCTACGCATAACGTCTTTTTTTGTTCTATGCAGAGCGATTCCGAGCTGCACTCTTCACCCCCCCCCCCCAAGTCTGATACTCTATGTGCACCCCCCACTATACACCCCTCCAAGTTGTTTCTGTTATTCTTGCACAACTGCAAGCTAAGGAGAATTTCGGGCTGCACCGGTCAATGTCCGGACCGCACATCACTGCGCAGCTTTGTAAGGAAATGAACGCGAGCGCAGTCCTGAGAAGAAGAAGTGGTCAGAGCTGAGAGCGCCACAAAGCAACGCAGGTAACGGCACGCGGAAATTCTTACAAGCCCGTGTTGGACTCGGATACGGCAGGAATCTGCATGCAAGGGAAGAGTCGCGTTTGGAGCCAAAAGGCAAACGACCTCCCCAATCCCCCCCCCCCCCCCCCCCCCCCGAAAAAAAAAAGAAGTGCCACGGCTGTTGGTGACACCGCTGAAGAAGCTGGCGACTTTGCCCTCTCACTGCCCTCATGTGGACTCCTAACACTCTGCACTGGAAGTGAAAATGCGGCCAACGTGCTGCTGATGAGATTGACTTGCGGTCAGCCGGCCTCCGATTTGACTTGAGCGCAAAGTGTTGGCTGTTCGGCGTTTGGGGGGAAATTCCTGTTGACATTTCATCGTCAGTGTGGACGTGGTTTGCACCATCGATCGGTCATTACTGAACGATGCTTGAGAGACGTCAGACCTGCAACCAAAAACTGAACAGCACTGTGTCACCTGGGCGGTCAGGACCTGCCTGCGCTGGATCATCAAGGGCGGTGGGGCTGGAAGGCTCTGGCCAGGGCCGATCGAAGCCCATATAAATCCTTAGGTGGTGTCCGGATCACGAGCCCCTTGAGTTTCTCATAAGCATCATGTGTGTGTGTGTGTGGGGGGGGGGGGGGGGGGGGGGGTCCTTCTTGGTATCCGGATCAGGCGCCCCTTGGTGTCTATAGTACGAGTGTTTGGGGGAAACAATGTATCGGGATTCCACAGCTTGCCCATTACAGTTTTGTAAACGGCGCCCCTCGAGGTTCACAATTAGCGCCCCCTGTGTCCATAGCGTATTCCGTTTTTGGCGGAGTGAGGCTTATCCCCTCGGTGTCCGGACAACACGCCTCTTGGTGTCTATAGCACGAGTTACGGGGGGTGGAGGTTTGGTGGTCTGTGTATCTGGATTCCAGACCGCGCATCTGGATGAGTTTCATAAACGGCGCCCCTCTGTGTCCATAGCATGCATTCAGTATTCTTATTAGACTTCAGAGGAGACTGGGGGTATGCAATACAATACAATACAATTTATTTTTATATAGCCCAAAATCACACAAGAAGTGCCGCAATGGGCTTTAACAGGCACTGCCTCTTGACAGCCCCCCAGCCTTGACACAAAAATACAGAATAGAACAAATCCTCAATACAGTATAAAACTAAAAAATTTAGAAGTACGGAGCAGAATTTAACAGTAGATTATATCACATAGGGCGGCACGGTGGCGCAGTGGGTAGCTGCTGCCTCGTAGTTAGGAGACCCGGGTTCGTGCGTGGAGTTTGCATGTTCTCCCCGTGTCTGCGTGGGTTTCCTCCCACAGCCCAAAGACATGCAGGTTAGGTGGATTGGCGATTCTAAACTGGCCCTAGTGTGTGTGATTGGTGTGTGTGACCAGGGCCGGATTTTCCTATAGGCTAAACTAGGCTTCAGCCTAGGGCCTCAAGATCAAGAGGGGCCTACATTCAAATTGTTAGCAAAATTAAAATTACACTATTCTAAAAACAGTGAACACTAAAACACTGAACCGAAAATAAGGAGAAATTCTACGCATATGACTAATAAACAAACATAAAAATGTATTGGTTAAGATCAACGCGTATTACGTATTTTATTATCTCTCATGTAATTTACAAACTTAAAAATGGAAGGTGAAAGGGCCTCATAAGTGGAATAGCCTAGGACCTCTTTTCATATAAATCCGGCCCTGTGTGTGGGTGTGTTTGTGTATGTCCTGCGGTGGGTTGGCACCCTGCCCGGGATTGGTTCCTGCCTTGTGCCCTGTGTTGGCTGGGATTGGCTCCAGCAGACCCCCGTGACCCTGTGTTCGGATTCAGCGGGTTGGATGATGGATGGATGATATCACATAATAAGATTTGGATTTGTTTAGAGTCCTGGTATCCCCTCAGTGTGCGGATAACGCGCCCCTTGGTATCCACAGGGGTCTGTTAGTGCATCGGGTTTCCAAAGCTCGAATCCCTGGAGTTTCACAAACGGCGCCCTGTTGTGTCTATAGCGCGCATTTGCTATTCTTGTTAGACTTTTTGGGGGAGGGAGCAGGAGTATCCCCTCGGTGTGTGGATCATGCGTCCCTCTGTGTTCATAGTACGGATGGCGGTGTGCGTGGTTGTATGGGGTGGGGTCGTTTAATGTATCGGGATTTCAGACTGCAAGTCACTGGAGTTTAATAAATTGCGCCCCTCGATGTCCGGAGCGCGCGCCCCACATTTTTTATAAGCGGCGACCTATAAGAGACCGTGTATGTCGCCTAATGGATTCGCCTGGTCTGATTCTGCTCGTCCTGTAAATGTTATTTCGTGTAGGGCGCCAGTTTTCAGCTTGTTTGTCGGTGCGCCTTGCACTATTTATTGGGCGTCCAGTCCGCTGTTTGCCGCTGCTTTGCACACATTGACGGCGCTCTGCGCCTGCGCTCAGCGAAGCGCTCCGTACAGGAACACACTGCATTGAACTGAATCCATCCGTCCATCCATTTTCCAACCCGCTGAATCCAAACACAGGGTCACGGGGGTCTGCTGGAGCCAATCCCAGCCAACACAGGGCACAAGGCAGGAAACAATCCTGGGCAGGGTGCCAACCCACCGCAGTGAACTGAATCGAAATGCTGAAAGATGAGAATAGCAAGTCCCACACGCTGTCTGAATGGAATTTGTATGTTCTCCCCGAGATACGCCTCACCCCGACACACACACACACACAGAGTTAATTTTTTAATTGAACTGGCGGGCACGCGTCAGCAGGCTCTGCGATGGACAGCTGATTCCTGTCTTGTTCCCGTCCACCTTCATGACCCTGAGCTGGACTCGGCAGAAGTGCCATCGCCACAGCTTGAGTGTAGGGTTGCTACGAGCTGACTAAGCACAAAGCGACTTTTCCATTTTAATCTCACTTGTTAAATTATGAATGATTTCCAGAGCTCTGCCGCGGAGTGAGCCCCCGAGACGGAACACTACGGCGGTCGAGCAGGCGGAAGTCTGAAAAGGAGATGAACGGAGGGGCCTGTAATCAACAATCGTATGGAGGAATGCTGTAAATAAATAGATACATACCCAAATAAATAAATACACGGTGGAATGTGACAATGAATAAATAATAACAACGTGAAGGGTGAGGATAAATAATTAAATGCATGACGAAATATATAGGGACGGCACGGTGGCGCAGTGGTAGCGCTGCTGTCCTGCAGCAAGGACACTGGGGTTTGTGTCCCGGGTCCTCCATGTGTGGAGTTTGCATGGATTTCCTCCCACAGTCCAAAGACATGCAGGTTAGGTGTATGTACGTGTAGGCGATACTAAATTGGCCTTAGTGTGAGGCTGAAATATATGTGTGTGTGTGTGTGTGTGTGTGTTCGCCCTAAAATGGACTGGTGTCCTGTCCAGAGTTTGTTCCAGCTTTGCGCCCTATGCTAGCAGGGGTAGGCACCAGCAATCAACCCACCGCCGACCCCACAACAAACCCCCCTGACCCTGTGACTCCAGGACTAAGCGGGTGAGAAAATGACTGACTGACTGCCGAAACATATATTTTGGTTGTCTTTTTAATTTATGCATTCACCAGTTTTTTCATTTCTTTATTTCAGTGACATCACACGCAACATGAAATAAGCCCTGAAATGAAAAGTGGCGCAGTGCGTAGCGCTGCTGCCTCGCAGTTAGGAGACCCGGGTTCGCGTCTCGGG
Organism: Erpetoichthys calabaricus; assembly: GCF_900747795.2. Taxonomy (NCBI): domain Eukaryota; kingdom Metazoa; phylum Chordata; class Cladistia; order Polypteriformes; family Polypteridae; genus Erpetoichthys; species Erpetoichthys calabaricus. The sequence continues at coordinate 188,123,757 of NC_041402.2, read as the reverse complement.
TCCTCCCTGCGTGGAGTTTGTATGTTCTCCTCGTGTCTGCGTGGGTTTACTCCGGTTTCTCCCACAGTCCATAGATTCTAAATTGTGTGCGTGGACTGGCACTCTGCCTGGGGTTTATTTCCTGCCTTACTTTTCCTGTGTTGCCTGGGATTGGCTCTTCAGACCCCCGTGACCCTATAGTTAGGTTGGATAAAAACTGTAATTTTTACTCGTCAGATGTTGTCGTGGGACTCAAATAATGATAACTGTCCATCAGATTAACTCCGACTACTTGGAGCTCCAGTGTGGAGGCTCCCAGGTGCAGAGATACCAGTCACCGTAGTTCTGGGCAACCTTCTCTAGCACTCGCGAAGCGAACTTTGAGCATGCGCATGAGCTACAGAGTTCCCAAGTCAAGCAAACAGCAGATGTCCAGACTACGGAAGATTCACCAATCAAAACACAGGACTCGCTAGAGCCCGCCCTCTCTTTGACGAGAGAAAGTGACAGTTTTCATTTCAGGGCTTATTTCATGTTGTGGGCGCCATCACGGACATAAATACAGAAATACATAAAGAAATCAGCAACCCCAACTATTTTGTGACACATTTAATATTCTTATATAGTTGTATTTAATGCTGTTATTATGTATTTCTTGCCACTTTTTAAATTTACTTAATTAATTTAGGTGATGGGTGTAAAAGAGCAAGATGCACAGGAAGATATGGAAAAAGATGATTCGCTGTGGCAACCCCTAACAGGGCACCCGAAAGAAGAAGAAGAAGAAGAATTAATTAATTTTATCCGAAATATTCCTCCACACAATGAAGTGACCAGAATCATGGTGAGAAGGCCTCTAGACATTTTAAAAATAGTAGAATGGTTTCTTGTGCAAATATGCAACTGATTTTTGCTCGTTTACGTCTTAAATAAATTTGGTATCGCAGGGCCTCCTCTTACTTTCAAAAAAAGTGCCTTTGGTTTATTGTCGAGTCCAAACTGGCTCCGAGTCAGCAGCTGCTTGTGAGTGGGTCTGCTCCTCAATTGCACCCAGTGCTGCAAGGACAGGCTCCGTCCCGCCGACACGGGTGTGACAATGAATGAATGAGTGCCTGCACATTTCTGCTAATATACCTGGACTGGACTTCCTGACACGCACCTGCACTGTTGGCTTCCGCACATTAATGCACGAGCGTATTGATCTGCCAGTCCCGCGTGTCATCCATGAGGGATCTCTCCCCCCCCCCCCACCCCCAAAGGTTTGTTGGGATGCGGAGGTGGAAGTTGGCGCTGCTTAACGTTTGGCATCTGCGAGCGCGAACACTTATTTGAATTCTGTGCCATTCTGTTAATACTTGTGACAAAAGTTTCAGCCTAATTTACAAGAAATCAGTGCAACGGGTAAAAAAAATCTAAAGCAGCCTGCAAATCACACCGTAAAGCCCCTCGAGACTTTTTACCTTCTTAAAATGTGGGGATCCAGTGAACTCAAAACTGGGGATTTATAGGAAAACGTCAAATAGTGCAGCGTGCGGTCTTCTTTATGTATTCCTTTTCAAGTGCGCAATGAGGGGATTGGGGGGCTGGGGGATTCTGGTCCCTTGGAGACCCTGAAGATTACACGTCACTCAAATGACGTGCAAGACTCTCCAAGGTCACGTGACTAAACGGCCATCTGTGTCGAGGAGCGCAACAGCGGGGCCAACGTAAGAAACCGCAACAAAAAAACAAGCAAACATCAGCGGCGTTCACCTTTAGTTATTTATTTACGTTTATGCTTAGCGTGCTCCGTCCGGACGAGTCTCCTGATTCGCAGTGCGTCATTTATTAAAATCCCATTACCATATTTACAGAGACAACAGTTAATGGCGAAAGAAAGAAAGAAAGAAAGAAAGAAAGAAAGAAAGAAAGAAAGAAAGAAAGAAAGAAAGAAAGAAAGAAAGAAAACTGTAAAAATGTGTTGTACTATTTAACAAACTGACAGCTAAAAGCTGTAGAAATAAAGAAACAATGAAAGAAAACACTAAAATGTGTTATAACAAACTGACAATTAAAAGCAATAGAAAGAAAGAAAGAAAGAAAGAAAGAAAGAAAGAAAGAAAGAAAGAAAGAAAGAAAGAAAGAAAGAAAGAAAGAAAGAAACCGTAAGTCAAAAATATATTACACTGTTTAAGAAAGTGACAATAAAGGCAGTATATAATAAACTGGAAAATTTGAATTAAGGAAAAGACCCTGAAAGAAGCTATACAGAAAGAAAGAAGCACATTACTCTAGAATGTGTCATACTATTTAATGAAATAACCATAAAAGGCACTGTGTAGAAAGAAAGAAAGAAAGAAAGAAAGAAAGAAAGAAAGAAAGAAAGAAAGAAAGAAAGAAAGAAAGAAAGAACATAGGTCATATTTAACAAACTTATTATAAAATGCACTATATAGAAAGAAACAAGCAACTGTAACAATACAATTAAGGAAGGGAAAATGAAAGGAGCTATAATGAAAGAAAGAAATTCGTTACCATAAAATGCTATCGTGTTTAACCAAATAACCATAAAAGGCACTATCTAAAAAGAAAAATAATATATCAAAATGTGGTAACAAACTAACAATATAGAAAGAAAGAAAGAAAGAAAGAAAGAAAGAAAGAAAGAAAGAAAGAAAGAAAGAAAGAAAGAAAGAAAGAATATAGGTCATATTTAACAAACTCCTTACAAAAGGCACTATATAGAAAGAAAGAAACAAGCAACTGTAACAATATAACTAAGGAAGGGACAATGTGATACGAACAGGCACTGGGGTGGGCTATAAGAAGTACACGGTAAATGCCATAAAGAGCCATGATACCCTCCTATGTAGCTTCTTACAGTGTTTGCATATAATATCGTGTTTTTATTTTATAACAATTTACCGCCCCATCCCTCCCAGGGTCTCGGACGGCTGACCCCCAAGCAGCGGCACCACAGCAGCAGGTCAGAACCAACGCGGCCGCGAGTCCATCCCAGAGTCCAGTGACGCACACCCGCCGCACCACAACCCACCAACCCCCCCGCCTCCGGCCAATTTTATAACAATACGTTGTATTCATATGGCGCCTTTCCCCCCTCACAGTTAATACATCAGTGGCCCTCGCAGCACGCACGTCTTTTGACATTTGGGAGGTCAGCCGTTGTACCGAGATGGAAGCCCCCGTAGACACAAAGAGCTCGTGTAAACTGCACATGGACCGTGTCCGGTGCGGGGGTCTCCCACTATACTCACACTATGGTACTTTCTCAGTTATGGTCCGCTCTTGTCTTTTATTCATTGCCATTTTAGAATGTCATCCCGGATTTTGAAGGTGGGCCCATAAATGCCACAATAAACTAAATGCTAATTTGTACTGATTGTTCATTTGAGGGATAGACCACCCTTTTGGGAGGACTTCTGTCACATTGATGTTATATGCAATGTAAATCTTTTTATATACAAAAGAAAAAGCCAATTTCCAGCTCTTTATTTTACACTTCACACTTCGTGGTTTTCTCTGTCGCCAGCCGTTTCGCAGGACGGACTTGAGAAGCGCGTGTCCTTTGTGCCTGAACCAGCGCAGCTTGAGCTATCACGGCGCCTTTTGGCACATAAACTCACATCTAATCAACCGGACCTCATTAGCCCTTCTCGTCTTTAATCCCAGTAAAGCCTTTTGCAAGAAGTGAGCGGCAATTTTTTTTTTAGTACATATAGCGCCTTTCATACAACACGGGAATAATCCAATTAAGCAGGCTGAGTGTATTTCCACCTGCCCATCTGAAGCTCCGAAGCTGACCTGCCTTTCTTTGTGTACGTAGCAGCAAGGAGACCCCCACCCCCTTGTTTTGGTGGACGAGGGGCTCATTCGTGCGCTCACGTAAGGAAAAACATCGCGCAGTCTGCAGTGAAGCTGTAGAGGCGACACGAGCGCGCAGCAAGTTGACTTTAATTCCCGGTAAAAGTGAGGATTTCCTTGGAAAGACCAACCTTGACGAGACCAAAGAAATAAAGTGAGGAACACGCCTCAGCCCGGGTGCTCCGCCCACCAGGGAAATAACCCGCATGTGGCGGCGCGAATGTCCTGTAAGCTCGCAATGAGCGGAGCTCCGCAGCTCAAAGGACTGGCGCGGCATTTGGTCTGCTGTGTGTCCGAGCCCACCATGACAGCTAGGCGAGGTCGTCACAACTTGACACTCGCGAGTCGCCGCCTGTCACTGCTCTGCTGTGCTGTACTTCTGAAGAAGACGCGCGCTGCCCCATCCCGCCTGCCGCCACACGTGTCGCCTTTTCTCGGTTGACAGCTGAATCCGAAGTTTGTCACGCCACGCGGTCCCAAAGTTAGTCGCGATTTACTGACGCGTCTGCTTTATTGTGGGAGGTGCGCTGCTCCGGCAGGATGCTTAATCCGTGCTCTAAAATAAGCACAGGTAAAAGAAGTATATATCGGGGGTCCGTCACTTCAGGTCCCTCCAGATGGATAAAGAATCTAAAGGACCAAAATTAAAAACGATACAGTATGTAAGGCACTAGATAGATAGATAGATAGATAGATAGATAGATAGATAGATAGATAGATAGATAGATAGATAGATAGATAGATAGATAGGAAAGGCACTATATAACAGAAAGATAGATAGATAGGAAAGGCACTATATAACAGATAGATAGACAGATAGATAGGAAAGGCACTATATAATAGATAGATAGATGTGAAAGGCACTATATAACAGATAGATAGATAGATAGATAGATAGATAGATAGATAGATAGATAGATAGATAGATAGATAGATAGATAGATAGATAGGAAAGGCACTATATAACAGAAAGATAGATAGATAGGAAAGGCACTATATAACAGATAGATAGATAAATTGACAGATAGATAGATAGGAAAGGCACTATATAACAGATAGATAGATAGACAGATAGATAGGAAAGGCACTATATAATAGATAGATAGATATGAAAGGCACTATATAACAGATAGATAGATAGATAGATGTGAAAGGCACTATATAACAGATAGATAGATAGATAGATAGATAGATAGATAGATAGATAGATAGATAGATAGATAGATAGATAGATAGATAGATAGATAGGAAAGGCACTATATAATAGATAGATAGATATGAAAGGCACTATATAACAGATAGATAGATAGATGTGAAAGGCACTATATAACAGATAGATAGATAGATAGATAGATAGATAGATAGATAGATAGATAGATAGATAGATAGATAGATGTGAAATCACTACATAACCTATTTTATTATGACAGTATAATGTGAATTCTAAAATATAAAAGTGAGCCTTATGTCATTTTCTGTCTGTGTGGGGTTACCACGCTCTCCCTGTGCTCAGGTGTCTCACCATTTTCATATTGTATTGTTATATTGTATTATGTTTCCATTGTTAACAATCTTTATACACTTATAAGAGCCAAACCTCAATGATCAACTGAACTTGATCTCATTTTAAGGCCCCTTATGTGGGGGTTTCCATTTTTTCTTTGTATTCATGTGTTATGTTGTTAAATATTAATTTCCACTTTATTATTATTATTATTATTTATGTGATACAAATGACCTTTGTGCTGTCCTCTGAGCCAGCCTGCTGTGAGTTCCAAAATATAAAAATGAACTGAATGTCACTAAAAGGTGCTTTGTGTGTGGGCCTTCCATGTGTGTCCTGTCGTTTTATACTCCTTTTTGGTTACTCATTTGTCTAGTAATAATTATTCCTATTCTAGCCTGCTGTGAAGGACGCTGTACTCACCTGGATGCTGTTGCTTCTTCCAGTGTGGGGTTTCCATGTTCTCCGTGTGTTGGTGTGTCTTTCTGTTGCAGAACTTTATTTTTCTGTTTTATTATATTTGTGTTATTGGCAGTCTTTGCACATTCATCTGCGTCAAACCTCAGTGATGAACTGAACTGTATGTCATTATAAAGTACCTTCTGTGTGGGGCTTTCATGTTCCCCCTGTGTTCATGTGTCCCACCACTTTCATAAATTAGCTTTATATTTTATTATATTTGTGTTTATAATCATCTTGGTGGATTTCTTTGATCCAAGCCTCTGTGATGAATTGAACATGATATCAGAGTTTACATCCCCTCTCTGTATTCACAGGGGTCTTCCTTCTCCCAAAATCCAAGCACACTCATGTGATGGGTTGGCAGCACCAGATTGCTCCTGCAATTACCAATTCTCTTTTATACAGCGCCTTTAATACTAATGCAATGACACAAGAAATGTGTCCATGTTAAGGTGAGGCGACTCAACCACAGTTGTGGAGAAGGACATTGATGAGGTCTGACTTTATATAGCGCCTTTTCACAATGAATGATATCGGTAGAAGTGCTCACTTTTCTAGAATGCGCACGCTGGAGTCAACAGCCGCGAATGACTCCGAGAGTTTTCATCTAGAAACGTGCAGTCCAGCACTTCAGCCACTAGAGGGCCACACTGCCTGGCAGAGAGCAGCAGGGATTGAAGGACCCTAAGCGTTTTCACGTCGTTTACAAAAGTATCTCCAGCCACACAATGACGGGTTAAAACGCATACAACCTACTGTAGGCATTCGCTCAAAATCCTCGAAGAGATGGTAACGCCCGCTGGCCAAGAGATTTAGCGAAAAATTGCAGCGACCAGTAAATTATTTACCTTTCACATTCAAACTGTACAAAACACAATTTAGACGCATTCCAAGTGAACAACACAACAAACGCCCCTGTGTCCGCTATGTGGAAATAGGGTTTCCTTCCGTGCACAGCGACCAATCAGGTCACCGAATGAGATGTTGTAATGAGTAGGATCCAATCAGAGAACATCCACATAATAAGAACAAACCAATCAGAGCACAATTAAGAGTCTGCACTTTCAAAAGTCTCCGCAATGCTGAGTCGGTGTTGTCACACGTCTCCATTTTCAGGTGACGTAGAGTGGATGGATGGCAGAAGCGGAGACTAATGTCTGGGGTTTTAAACAAATACGTAAACGTGTTGGCGTAGCCATAAGCTGGCACAACAGCACTAGATTTTTTCCATCCAGCCGTCCATCCATCCATCCACCCATGCATGTATACTTAATAACTTTTCTCCAAAGCAACTTACAAATCACAAGCACAGTCTGAGATTTCAAACATTTCTACAGGGTGGCATCAGTAATGTCTAACTTGGGTTCATGCAGAGGTGCATCTACCATCTGGGCATTCTGAGTGCACGCTCTGGGGCCCGAGATGGCAAGGGGCCTTTCCACCAACCATCCAACGTTAATAAAATGATTGAGTATCCACGAGTCGAAATGACCGAGTAGAGACCACCCACCCTCACACCAGGGGCAAAGAAGAAATTGAGTCTCACACCAAAATCAAAAGTCACAAATACGGCAATGCATAAAATGACACGGCGTCCATGCTCTGCATTGTGTTAAGGAGCAAAGTCACCCAGCGCCTATGGGGGGGTCTTAATCTGACCCTGGGGTCATGGTGGTGAGTTAAGATGTAAAGGGAGTCCAGAACCTCAACCACGAAGCCACAACTCTAAATGTGACGTTTACTTGACTTCTGTAGAAATCCCCACCCGAAGGTGCCTCACAGTTGAAGAAGTGACTGGAGCAGTGGGCACCAGACCACCAGCCTTTAGAGATGTTCTACCTAACATCTTTACCGCATCGCCAACACTCTTAAAAATGAAGGTGCCAAGCGCCATACCAAAGGGGAACCAGGCTTGGTCCCCCAAAAGAACCATCCACATGAAGTTTCCAGAAAGTCTGAAACAACCACAATTCTTTCTGGAGTTTCCCACCCGGCCAAACTGATCGACAAGGGTGGAAGGGCCGTGGTAGGAGCAGTGAGGGATCAAGAATCTACTGGTGAGCTCCAGAGAACCTCTGTGGAGATGGGAGAAATTTCCAGAAGGGCAACCACCACGGGAGCAATTCCACTGATGTGGAATTTAGAAACATGAGAACTTTGACAAACTTCATGAGGACTTCATGAGGAACTCGTAAAAATAAAAGCTGCCCGCATGGTCCTTCAAAGAGATGCTATAGAAGAATCATTTTTAGTTCCCGAGAGACCCCTTCACAAGAAGGTTCCAGAAAGATCCTTTATTATCCATAAATAACCAGGGATAGATGATAACAGACAAGGCTGGATTAAGACCAACCAGACCCTGCAAACCCTCCACAACCCCATGCCTTCAATTTGGTCTTCTCGATGTTGAGCAGCTAGCAGGCTTTTGCCCTTTCTTCTGCTCCCAGTAGTGATGTACGGCTGTGAAATTTGGACCGTCATTATAGCCGATGGCAGCAGGAACTTTGCTGCTGGAAAAGAATGCTGAGAGCTCCTTGGACAGCAAGAAGATCTAGCAAATCAATGCTTGAAGAAATACAACCAGGCTTCTCATTGGAGGGCTTGATTCTCAAAGAAAAGCTCCAAGACTTTGGCTACATAATGAGAAGATGGGATCCCGTGGAGAAGAATCTCATGTTGGGGAAAACATGAAGGCAACGGGAGAAGAGCATGACGGGAACTAAGATGGATCCATGCAATTATCGAGAGCTTAAAGGTACATAGACAAGTAGTTTGTGTGCTGAAGTCCATCACTAAACAATTAAACAACATAAATAACGGTCTGGTGCTGAGCGGGTCGATCCAGCAGGACACACGGGTGGCCGTTTAGGTTGCCATTTATGAGATTTAAAGGGTGCACTTCCTGTCACCGAGGAGGGACCCCACGCCCAAAACCTACCAGTCGAATAATATCAATTACCCGCTATGGACAACGAGGGGTGACGTCTGTCAACCCCACCTATTGGACCCCAAAATATTCTTCCACTGGCAATGGTTTAGTATCCCGGCCAAGGTCGGTTTCTGACTTGCGCAGGTTGCATTAGCGATACCCGAGCGAGAAGAAAAGTGATGGAATAAAAAATGCATTTAAAAAAAAAAGCCATGAAAAACCCTGCAGAGGGCTCGGAGTCGGCGACTCTGCCCAAAGTTTTCGGAGTGGAGCGGCGCAGCCCGCACGCCTCGCTCTGCCTGCCCTACTTCTGCGATCTGCGAGGCTCTCGTGAGAACATTCCAGTCTGCTAAAGTCAGTCCGTTCGGTATTTGAATAGCACACAGGAACCGCCGCTATCTGATTGGCCGGCCGCCTTCCTCCCGGGCGCGACAGCCGTCGTCAATCACTACTCGCACCGCCTTTCTATTGGCCGCGCGAGCAGGGGGCGGGTTCCGGAAGGTGGTATATATACCGCGGCCAGCGGAGCAGGCTGGTGATTCGCTCCCTCGCAGAGAAGGGCGCCTACAGCGGTGTTCAATGGTTTCCTACCCGATTCCCGTAAAGCACTCCCAGCACAAACCAGCTAAAGCTCTGTAGAAGTGTGCGGATACAAAAAGTAAACAAGTGCAAGCAGCCCTCATGCTCAGCGCCATGGAGTGTGCGGTGGACGCGCAGAGCTTAATTTCCATCTCTTTGCGGAAGATCCACAACTCCCGGACGCAGCGAGGGGGAATCAAGTTGCACAAGAACCTGCTGGTGTCGTACGTGCTGCGGAACGCCAGGCAGCTTTACATGAGCGAGAAGTACGCGGAGATCTACAGGATGCAGCAGTACGAGGAGGTGATGACCGTCTGCAACGAGATCCAGGAGCTGAACCCGCTGGAGGAGGAGGTGATGGAGCCGGCGAGCCCGTGTCCCAGCGCCACGCAGGCGGTGGCAGCAGCAGAGGCGTCAGTAGAGGAGCTAGCGAAAGACCCGCCGGTCGGCACTTTCTATCGGAGCTGCTGCTGCACGGCGGCGAGCTCGAACGAACCCGAGGAGGATCTGGACGAATACCCGTTGAGCAGCTGCGATTTCTCTCCTCCGGCCTGCACCAGGACTACCGTGCTGGACCTTGACACGCATGTTGTGACCACGGTGGAGAACGGGTGTCTGCACCAGGACTGCTGCCCCTGCCAAAGCGCCGGCTCTCTGGCGCCGGCGCCGCCGAGGAAGCGCAAACCTGACTTTGGCTACGACGCGCCCGAGCTGCCAGACTTTGCCCCTTGTAAGCGGGCGCGTTTCGAGGACTTCTCCTCCGCCGTCGCCTCCAGCACGGTGACCGCGGCCACGGAGTCTCCGGAGCCGTCCAACATCTCGAACCTCATCTCCATTTTCGGCTCGGGCTTTACGGGACTAGTGAGCCGACAGGCGGACTCGGAGCAGTCGCTCAACGGACAGTTCTGTAGTAAGCAGGCGCTGGCCAGCCTTGGGGCATGGACGAGAGCCATCGTGGCGTTTTAATCGGGACACTTTGTACTACAAATCTGATATCTATGGAGTGTGTGAGTGTGCGAGTGAGTGAGTGCGCGTGTGCCGTGGCGTCCCGTCCGGGGCTTGTGCCCCCCGGGAGAGGCTCCGGCTGCCCTTGTACTGGAAGAAGCGGATTGTGAAAAATGGACGGATGGATGAATATATAAAGAAATTGTACAGAGTTTAAACAAATGGACTTTATTTTTGCTAAAAAACAAGTCATATTTAAATTTTAAACAGTTTTCTTTTGTTATAGTGGGGAGGGTGGGTTGTGATACACGAGGTGCCGATTTTCTTTTTCAAAGCTAAAATGTCTTTTGTTAATTATTTTCAATTTTGATTCTGTAGCCGCTGCCTTAACCAAACACTACATTGTTTGCAGACCCTATGAAGTGCTTTGCTCGATGCTGGTGGACGCCTTTGTGATTTTTATTTTATTTTTTTCCCCTCATATCGTCCCTTTTTTAAAAAAATCTGCAGAGATAAAATAGCCTTTATGGAGAACAAGCTTCCTCCGGTGCTGTCATTTCATGCGAGGTCCTAACGGGAATTGGGGGGGGGGGGGGGGGGTGATAAAGTTGACAACTGGAACTTTAAACCCCCCCGTCTCCCCAAGACCCCTAAAAAAAAAAAAGCGAAGCGGTTTCACCGGTCACGTTGCGAGTGTCGAGGTGTGGATGTTGCGCAGTTTTAAATTTTTTGAAAGAATTCAAATTTTGGGACAGTTTAACAAACGAGCTTAATAGACTGAATGGTCTCCTCTCGTTTGTCATTTATTTTCTTACAAAAATCAAATGGACCGAATCCGCAGGCATTTTCTTTAAAAAGAAAGCCACCGTGACTCAGAATGAAGCCGCATTTTTTTTTATTTGGGAATATTCTGATCTAACTTTTTTTTCTTGCTACATATTTTGTGAAAACGTGCTGCTCTAGTAGGGGGGAAAAAAAATATACCAACCTGGTTCGAGGTTTTTTTTTTTTTTTTCGTGGGATTTGTAGTCCATTTGTGTCAATTTTCCCATCAGACTCATTAGATTGGAAGAACGAATTAAACTGCAGCTCCCATGATGCACAGCGAGAGAGCCTTTTAATCGAAAACTTCAAGTAATAAAGTGGAAGTGTTGCCCTCTCATCTGTTCTTTAAAAAATAAATAAATTAAATTTCAGCCTTCATGGTAGGAAAAACAATCATAATTCCAGTAAGATTGGTCTTGTGAGGTTTTATTTTACCTTTTTTTTTTTTTTGGTTACTCCTTTTGTTCTAAAAAGGAAAAATCCTACAATTTTGCCATACGTTATTTTTTTTTTTTCCAGAGTATAATAAGCACTATGTGTATTTAAATACGTACGTTTCATATTTTGGTTTCTATGCCTGTATTTTTGTGCATATTGAATTAAATGTATATCACCGGGTAAAACTGTTTGAAATATTTGTTTAAATTTATAATCTTAATAAAAAAGTCAAATTTATTTTTGGTTGGTTTGCATTTGACTTCATGTTTAAGGGTTGCCCCTATGCTCTAATTCAGTTTGGTTTTATATAGCGCCTTTCAGTGATGTGACCCGGGTAAAAACGCACGGATACATTTGATCCCTTCTTATTTATGAAAGTGTGGGTGGTCACGTGGTTGCCTGGAACAAGGGGGGGGGGGTGGTTGGCAGACAATAAAAGACCCCCACAGACCCGTGCCATGTGGTCCTGAGCGCTGTGACGAGTTCTCGGGTAAAAATGCAAGAACACATTTGCCAAACTGACCCGATCTGATCCACTTTTATGAAAGCATGGATGAGATTTCAGGTGGCAAGACCCCCTTGGAAGTAAGAGTGGGGGGGTGGGTGAGGTTGTCCAGATCTCTACAGACGCTCAAGTGTTCAATCCCATCCTCATATAGCAAGGAAGGTTATACAGGGGTCCCTTTTTGTTTTACTGGAGACCACCTTTTTTTGCACGCCAACCGGGCTGATGACTCGCGCCGCCATCGTTTTTGCTGTTTTTCGTAGAGGAATAAAAAAGGAAATTTCTGGATTTTCAACAGAAGTGCCTCATGTTACAAGAGGAGGAGGAAGCTTTGGAGGGAAACTCTCCAGCTGGAGGCCTAACGCAAGGACACCGTCAAGGAGAACGAACGAGTCTCCGTGCCGGCCTCCTCCATGGAGGAGAATGAGCCGCTAACGGCCCCGAGAGTGGCGTCGTCTCACTTCAGCAAAGTTATTCCATGAAAGGTGGCCTGGGCAGCGCGTGTCTCCCTCATCTCGCACATCCTCCCCTTTTTTTAAGGTCCTACAAATGTTAACCTCCACACACGCGCCCGATCTGAGATGCGCTGCTCCTCCAGGTGGACGCACGCGGACCCTCAAGTTCTGCAGCGCCTGTCAGCTCTTGAAGTTTCTGCCCTCACGTGTCCTAATAGTTTACTGCTCTTTTCTTCTCTCTCGCTCTTTTTTTTTTTTTCCTCGTCAATCCCCCTTCTTGCAGTTATCACCGCTCAGTGCCACTTGGTGGTGTTCTTGAAAATCGATGAATGGAGGAAGAAGGCGGCGCAGAGCTGCAGCAGCGGCACCTCCGGCTGACCTCGGCTCAGCGCCGCTGCTTCTCGTTTATTTCTTTTCTTAGGAGTCTCAAACTCCGTGAATATCCGAGCCACAGAAGGTCATGCCGCTCTAACCGAGAAGATTCCCTTTTGGTGTTGTGTTTCTTATACCGAAAAGACCGAAATCGCCTTTTCTTTATTTTTCCTCGCCGAATCCCGTTAATGTCCTCACAATGCCGCTCTAAGCAAACGTTTTGGTGCATTTCGCTTATAAGAAACGATCTCCTTTTTTATTGAATCTTCACCAGAGAGCCTTATGCTTTTTTTTAAGCTAACACTTTATTTAATGATATTAAATAAAAGCAAAAACAATAAACAACGCGCTTTATCCAACATTTGACATCTGATGTGTTACATTTATTTTTTTCAGGTGAAGTGATTTGCTCAGGGTCACACCGTAATACATGATATAATCCATCCATCCATTTTCCAACCCGCTGAATCCGAACACAGGGTCACGGGGGTCTGCTGGAGCCAACACAGGGCACAAGGCAGGAACCAATCCCGGGCAGGGTGCCAACCCACCGCAGACATGATATAATAACGCAGTTTATTCATATAGCGCCTTTCCTCTGCACAAAGCGCTTCACACAAGTGGGATTTGAACCCACAACACCAGGCTGACATTGCATTTTATTTTTTATTTTTTACTACTTAAGCCGATCTAACCTTTTGGTGATTTTGCTGATAATAAAAATGATTTTTTCCGTGACTATCCTCATATTTTAACTCTGACCTATAAGCACACGCGCATTCGGTTCTTGCTGTATTTTGCATATAATAAAAGATCGAAATCGGTTTTTTTTTTCTTTATTATTTCTTCCATACCATAATGATCGGGTTGTGAAGGCAGGCTGCACCTGACTGTGAAATGCTGAGAATTGTTTTTTTTCCTTAAAGCTCCTAAGCCACTTTCATTTTTGTTTAAATGCCTCGCGGAGATTAAGTAATAATAATAATGCATTTTATATAGCGCCCATTCCATGCTTCGCGCGCTTCACAAAGAGAAAACTTCAAATTAGTTCACTGGAAAAATAATTATAATAATGTATTTTATCTTTACTGCGGTGGGTTGGCACCCTGCCCAGGATTGGTTTCCTGCCTTGTGCCCAGTGTTGGCTGGGATTGGCTCCAGCAGACCCCCGTGACCCTGTGTTCGGATTCAGTGGGTTGGATAATGGATGCAGGGCCGGATTTTCCTATTGGCTAACTAGGCTTCAGCCTGGGGCCTCAAGATCAAGAGGGGCCTACACTCAAATTGTTAGCAAAATTAAAATGACACTATTCTAAAAACAGTGAACACTAAAACACTGAACCGAAAATAAGGAGAAATTCTATGCATATGACTAATAAACAAACATAAAAATGTATTGGTTAAGATCAACGCGTTTTACGTATTTTATTATCTCTCATGTAATTTACAAACTTAAAAATGGAAGGTGAAAGGGCCTCATAAGTGGAATAGCCTAGGGCCTCTTTTCATATAAATCCGGCCCTGAATGGATGGATGGATTTTATTTTTATAGCACCTTCCACATGCTCAAAGATGTTAGAATACATTCGAAAAGATCCAAAAAGAAATAAAAGGAAGATCAGATTAGTAACGCTGAATACAAAAGTGACTAGAATATCAGAACAGTAATGCCGTTTATGTATATAGCGCCTTTCCCTTACTCGAAGCGCATCACAAAGAGTTCCATGGGTACAAAAGAAATGATCTGATTAGTGCAAAAGTGACAATAGTATAAAAATCAGTACGGCATTTTATTGATATAGCGCCTTTCCGATACTCAAAGCGCCTCACAGCGGGTACAACAGAAAAGCTCAATGGAGTAACACCGAATACAACATCGATCATAATTAATATAGCGCCTTTCCCTTGGTCACAAATATTCAAAAGGGGACAGAAGAAATCAAAGGAAAAAGATCAAATTATTAACCCTGAATACAAGAGTGGCCAGAATATAATAAGAGTAATGCATTTCATTTATATAGCGCCTTTCCCGTTCTCAAAGCGCGTCACAAGGAGGCCAACGGGTACAAAACAACAGATCCGTTTATTTGCGCTGAATACAAACGAATGTCAAGACCTTAAACACCGAAAAGCAGACGAATGCACGAAACACAAAGTCCTGAATGAGAATAAGAGAACAACACGAAGGAAAGAACAACAGCACAGTGGGCGAGAAGCGGACCGGGGGCCACGAATGTCGTTTATGTGAGGTCACGTGCTGCAGTTACCTCGACCGGGCTGGGGGGGGGGGGGGGGGGGGGGGAAATAGGACTTAACTGAGGTGGTCGTTACTTTAAAAAGACCGCCCGCTCATAAAATTCCCCGGTTCTTTAGTGGCACTTTACTGGGTGCTGTGACTTCTTATTGCGCGTTATTCTGGTCGGGGGGGGGGGGGTCTCTGCCCATGAAGTTGTTTCTTTGGGCTTTGTGAAGGTTCCTAACATGTGAACACAGCAGAAATCCGCAAGTCCTGAACTGAGTCTGTGCAGTAAGCGTCCTTCAAAATCACAAATCTGTCCATTTACGGAGCGTGTTACGGGTCTGATACTTCGAGGGTCTTTTTGGGTGGTTGGCCTCTTGATTTGTAAGAGCGCGCACTGGGACCACCTGGTCGCACCTTTCAGTCACTTCATATCCCCCCCCACCCCCCGTGATGAGACCCCAGCACAGCACAGGCTTTGTCTGGAGCTGTTGAGTCTGCACAGTCGTGGAGGGGCTTTTCCTTTCTAGGGTCCATCTGCTTGCTTTTCCGCCGCGTCTCAACGCCCTAACAAAGGGGGCAGTAAGTGACAAACAGATGCGCTATACTGCTGCGCGCGCCCGTTTTAAAGGGTTTTGTCATTCCGCTTATTTTAGAATTCTAACATACGGCGAACTGGACGATGAGATCACCTCGCCCGGCTTTGTCTTTCTTTATTATAAATCTCCTCGATTCCTCACGTATGAGGCCCCATTCACCGGTTCGGTGGGGCCCGGAGTGCTTTGTTGGGGGGGGGGGGGGGGGGAGTTAGAAAACGAGCTCGCCGATGTGACATTTCTAAATCCCTGCTATTTGACACACTGCACAATTTCTCGCTCGCTTCCCGTTTCGTAATCTCGTTGACGAGAGACGCGCTTTAGCAAAATGGTGTAGGATGAGCGCCCCCTGGCGTGCGACCTCAGTCATTGAACGCGGCTTGCCGGCGCCGAGGCTCCAGTTCTTTTTAACGCGTTTGTGCGTCGAGGCAGGCACGCAGTATAGCGCCTTTACGAAGTTGGCAGACCCCCGTCACTTCGTTCACATTTTGTTCTCTTTCTGCTTTGTGCTAAAATCTTTTCATTTTCACAACAAGCAACACTCACCACCCCAGCATAACTAAAGCGAAAAGAGGAATTGTTGTAAAATTCTTATAAATAATAAAATAACCCTAAAATATTCCAAAGACACAAGTATTTGGACCCTTCACTCAGCACTTCGCTGAAGCCCCTTTGGCAGCAGTGCCAGACTGGAGTCTCGAGGGTCTGATGTCATAAACTTCACACGTCTGGATTTGGGGGGTTTTCTGCCATTCTCCTCTGCAGATCCTCTCCAGCTGTGTCAGGCTGAATGGGGACCACTGGTGGGCAGCCATTATCATCAGTTCTCCCCCCTGAGATGTCCCACTGGCTTCAAGTCCAGGCTGTGGCTGGGCAGCTCGAGGAGGGTGACAGAGTTGTCACTCAGCCACCCCTGTGCTGTTTCTGCTTGGTCCTGTTGAAAGGCGAACCTTCACACCAAGTCTGAGGTCCCAAGAACTCTGAGGAGGTCTTCATTAAGGGCCCCTCTGGGCTTGGCTTTGGTTCAGCTTTCTCACGCCTCACCTAACTATAGTACAGGTGATGAGTGGTGCCCGCTGTCCTCCTGACATGACCCTAATCTTGTTTCTCATGGTCTGAGAGAGCGTTAGGTGACTCTTTTGCAAATTTCAAGTGGTCTTCCAGGTAGAGATTTCTGAATGGCCACTGCCCCATAAAGTCCAGCTCAGAGGAGTACTGGAGTTTCTTGTGTCTCCACACAGGCATTCAGGAGCTCAGCTAGAAGGGTCATGATGTTATTGGTCACCAAGGCCTTTCTCGACTGTTTGCTCAGTTTGGTTGGGCGGCCAGCTTTAGTAAGAGTCACGGTCATTTCAAACATCTTCCATTTAAGAATAATGGAGGCCACTGTGCTCTTGGGAACCATCAATGCCACAGCCTTCCCAGATCTGAGGCCTCGACACAATCCTGTCTCTGAGCTCAGCCGGCAATGCCTTGGACCTCACGACTCAGCTGTGGGACCCTCAACAGACAGGTGTGTGTGCCTTCATTTATTAGGGATAGATGGATATGGAAGGCACTATATAGCTGATAGATAGATAGATAGATAGATAGATAGATAGATAGATAGATAGATAGATAGATAGATAGATAGATAGATAGATAGATAGATAGATATTTTAGTATAGTCGGCAGGATCACAGATTTGAAAGGCACTATATAATAGATAGATAGATAGATAGATAGATAGATAGATAGATAGATAGATAGATAGATAGATAGATAGATAGATAGATATTTGTATAGTCGGCAGGATCACAGATTTGAAAGGCACTATATAATAGATAGATAGATAGATAGATAGATAGATAGATAGATAGATAGATAGATAGATATTTGTATAGTCGGCAGGATCACAGATTTGAAAGGCACTATATAATAGATAGATAGATAGATAGATAGATAGATAGATAGATAGATAGATAGATAGATAGATAGATAGATAGATAGATAGATAGATATTTTAGTATAGTCGGCAGGATCACAGATTTGAAAGGCACTATATAATAGATAGATAGATAGATAGATAGATAGATAGATAGATAGATAGATAGATAGATAGATAGATATTTGTATAGTCGGCAGGATCACAGATTTGAAAGGCACTATATAATAGATAGATAGATAGATAGATAGATAGATAGATAGATAGATAGATATTTTAGTATAGTCGGCAGAATCACAGATTTGAAAGGCACTATATAATAGATAGATAGATAGATAGATAGATAGATAGATAGATAGATAGATAGATAGATATTTTAGTATAGTCGGCAGGATCACAGATTTGAAAGGCACTATAGATATATAGATATTTTAGTATAGTCGGCAGGATCACAGATTTGAAAGGCACTATATAATAGATAGATATTTTAGTATAGTCGGCAGGATCACAGATTTGAAAGGCACTATATAATAGATAGATAGATAGATAGATAGATAGATAGATAGATAGATAGATAGATAGATAGATAGATAGATAGATAGATATTTTAGTATAGTCGGCAGGATCACAGATTTGAAAGGCACTATATAATAGATAGATAGATAGATAGATAGATAGATAGATAGATAGATAGATAGATAGATAGATATTTGTATAGTCGGCAGGATCACAGATTTGAAAGGCACTATATAATAGATAGATAGATAGATAGATAGATAGATAGATAGATAGATAGATAGATAGATAGATAGATAGATAGATAGATATTTTAGTATAGTCGGCAGGATCACAGATTTGAAAGGCACTATATAATAGATAGATAGATAGATAGATAGATAGATAGATAGATAGATAGATAGATAGATAGATAGATATTTTAGTATAGTCGGCAGGATCACAGATTTGAAAGGCACTATAGATATATAGATATTTTAGTATAGTCGGCAGGATCACAGATTTGAAAGGCACTATATAATAGATAGATATTTTAGTATAGTCGGCAGGATCACAGATTTGAAAGGCACTATATAATAGATAGAAATGTGAAAGGCACTATATAATAGATAGATAGATAGAGTGGCCAAACAGAAGCTTCTTCCCCCTCACTGGATTTTGTAATAAGACACCTAGGAGATCCTCAGACTGTGAGAAAGATGATTCTGTGGCCTGATGAAGCCAAGGTTGGACTGTCTGGCTCCACTTCTAAGTCTTATGTCTGGAGATACCAAGCACCGCTCATCCCCTGCCCAGTGCCATTCCAACAGTGAGGCCAGGTGGTGTCTTCAGCAAGGCCAGGGTGACTGGTCAGGTTGAGGGAAAGCCGACAGGAGCAAAGTCCAGAGACACACTTAATGAAGACCTGCTCCATCGTGCTCTGGATCTCAGACTGGGCCAGAGCTTCACCATCCAACAAGACACAAAGGAAAGCCAACACAGGAGTGACTTGGGGACACCTCTATGAATGTCCTTGAGTGGCCCAGCCAGTGTCCAGACGTAAACCCAATTGAACCTCTCTGGCGAGACCTAGTAACAGTTGTCAACTGATGGTCTCCATCCAACCTGGCAGAGCTTAAGAAGCTCTGCAAAGAAGAACGTCAGAACATCCTCCATGTTAGCTAACTGTCAGCTTTATACAAATGAATGGGAGTGAACAGTCTTTGGCTCTTTAATGGCAGTCTGCTAGGTGGTCTTGTTCCTGGCAGACTCGCTGCTTAAAATAGAACTGTTTCATTCTGGTCAGGGATCTTTGCACATGAAGCTGGTTCTTTGGGCTTTGGTTGGTTACAAAATGCACTTAAATGGGAAAAACTGGGTGACAGAACCAGAAAGGCTGAGAAGGACTGGTCTAGTAGACTACAGATGGTGACCCATCAGGAAGACCTGAACTCATCTTGTGTCACTACATGCAGTTGAGAGTCCTTTTTAAAAATCGGGAGCCCCCTGGGATTTCACAAATCTGTTACTGTATCATCCATTCATGGAATCTGTTACGGAATTCAACAAAAGGTTCCTTCTGGACCTTTCACGTGGATGATTCTTTTGGAAACCTAAAATGTTATCTCCTGTGGCATCGCTCTGAAGAACCTGACATTTCTTCTCGAGGTGACAGACACCCGTCCAGATTTGGCTTCCGACACTCGCTGACGCGGTAAATTCCAGAACAGGTGGCTGTCGGTCTCTCCTTGTGGTCCCGTCGATTGGCCAACTTGGAGCCTGCGCAGTCAGTTAAGCTGGGGCGTCCCGTCCAGTGCCAGTTCCTGTCTTTGGCCCGTTTTGCTTACTGTGAGGAAGCTTCAGAGAATTGATGGGATGGAGAAGTGAGGTTGCATTGAGATGGTGGTGCAGATGAACGCGTTTCGCGCCGCAAGCCGCTCTTTCCTTTTCCCCGTTTAAGATTTATTTATGAATTTATTTCGCGCCGTGTCTAAACCGTCTTTTGTTATCTTCCATTTCCTGCATGGATGGATTTAAATGACTGTCGCCTATCGATATGCCTCCTTATAAAAAGTACACAGTGGCATTCCAAACGCATTCGTACAAAGCGCACAATCGGCGGTAAATCCAGATAAAAATAAAATGACAATCGGCCGACGAAGAAAGCGACGCTCATTTTCCGCAGCTTTAAGCGCATCTTTATTTTTTGCTTGCATCACGTTGGCTGTGCGATGCGATCCGTCAGGTATAAAATATCAGCAAACAGGCGGGTTCGTCCAAACCGTGAAATGAATTCTCTATAGCGCCTTTCGCGATAAGCCCGAGGACAATCACATTGCGAACTGCTGAGTTTACCCGCATTGGAGTTAAAGAGCACAGCTTGGACGGGGTGTCGGAGACCCCGATATCACTTTAGAGAAACGCCCCCAATCTCCACCCCAAAAGAGCACCGCAAACTCCCCGGATCGGCCCAAATGATAAGCTAAGTCAGGGTCGTGGGGGATCAGAGCCATCCTGGCAGCATCGGACACAAGGCAGGAACCAGCCGTGGATGGGATGCCAGTTAATCATGGGGTGCGCACGCGCACACACGGAGCCACAGTACAACCAGCATTTTACTAAAGAGCGCATCATCTGTAATGGTAGATGAGGAGATAAAGGAAGAAAAACCCGCAAAGTCACAAAGAGAATGTGACAAAGTCACACAAGTAACCAGGCGAGGCTCCAGAGGGGGGACAGGTGGGCATTAAGACGGGCTATGCTCTCCGACATGCTGTCTGGTATAATGTTACTTGTTGGATTTTTTTGGGACTTTATCACATCATGTTCCCCCACCCTAGGATATGCAGACAGCAACCCATAATATTTTAGTCGGGAGTGACGGCTACAGATAACAAATGGCGCAGGATCAGAGAATGAGATGCTGTGGCTGTGAAACAACAGTGCTGTCTGCCAGCCACACAGTCATCCATTTTCTAAACCCACAGGGTCACGGGGAAAGCTAGAGCCCACCCCAGCAGTCATCTGGTGCAAAGCAGGAAAAAGCCCTGGACAGGGTGCCAGCCCACCAATGGATGAACACACACACACACACACACACACACACACACACACATCCATCTGTGCATCTTCTAAACTTGGTTAGACAAATAAGGGGAACAGGGAAGCTGGAGCCCACTGCAGCAATCATCATACACACGTCTAGATAGATAGATAGATAAATAGATGGATAGATGGATGTGAAAGTCACTATATAATAGATAGATAGATAGATAGATAGATAGATAGATAGATAGATAGATAGATAGATAGATAGATAGATAGATAGATAGATAGATAGATGTGAAAGTCACTCTAAGATGGATGGATGGATGTGAGTCACTATTAAATAGATATATATTAATTGTAGTATAGTTGGTAGGATCACATTACATTGATAGATAGATGAAAGGCACTATATAAAGGATAGATAGATAGATAGAGTGCATCCGGAGAGTATTCACAGCGCATCACTTTCTCCACATTTTGTTATGTTACAGCCTTATTCCATAATGGATTCAATTCATTTTTCCTCAGAATTCTACACACAACACCCCATAATGACAACGTGAAAAAAGTTTACTTGAGGTTTTTGCAAATGTATTAAAAATACAAAAACGGAGAAATCCCATGTCCATAAGTATTCACAGCCTTTGCTCAATACTTTGTCGATGCCCCTTTGCAGCAATTACAGCCTCAAGTCTTGTTGAATATGATGCCACAAGCTTGGCACACCTATCCTTGGCCAGTTTCGCCCATTTCCTCTTTGCAGCACCTCTCAAGCTCCATCAGGTTGGATGGGAAGCGTCGGTGCACAGCCATTTTAAGATCTCTCCAGAGATGTTCAATCAGATTCAAGTCTGGGCTCTGGCTGGGCCACTCAAGGACATTCACAGAGTTGTCCTGAAGCCACTCCTTTGATATCTTGGCTGTGTGCTTAGGGTCGTTGTCCTGCTGAAAGATGAACCATCGCCCCAGTCTGAGGTCAAGAGCGCTCTGGAGCAGGTTTTCATCCAGGATGTCTCTGTACATTGCTGCAGTCATCTTTCCCTTTATCCTGACTAGTCTCCCAGTTCCCCACAGCATGATGCTGCCACCACCATGCTTCACTGTAGGGATGGTATTGGCCTGGTGATGAGCGGTGACTGGTTTCCTCCAAACGTGACGCCTGGCATTCAAACCAAAGAGTTCAATCTTTGTCTCATCAGACCAGAGAATTTTCTTTCTCATGGTCTGAGAGTCCTTCAGGTGCCTTTTGGCAAACTCCAGGTGGGCTGCCATGTGCCTTTTACTAAGGAGTGGCTTCCGTCTGGCCACTCTACCATACAGGCCTGATTGGTGGATTGCTGCAGAGATGGTTGTCCTTCTGGAAGGTTCTACTCTCTCCACAGAGGACCTCTGGAGCTCTGACCAAGTGACCATCGGGTTCTTGGTCACCTCCCTGACTAAGGCCCTTCTCCCCTGATCGCTCAGTTTAGATGGCCGGCCAGCTCTGGGAAGAGTCCTGGTGGTTTCGAACTTCTTCCACTTACGGATGATGGAGGCCACTGTGCTCATTGGGACCTTCAAAGCAGCAGACATTTTTCTGTAACCTTCCCCAGATTTGTGCCTCAAGACAATCCTGTCTCGGAGGTCTACAGACAATTCCTTTGACTTCATGCTTGGTTTGTGCTCTGACATGAACTGTCAGCTGTGGGACCTTCTATAGACAGGTGTGTCCTTTCCAAATCAGGTCCAGTCAACTGAATTTACCACAGGTGGACTCCAATGAAGCTGCAGAAACATCTCAAGGATGATCAGGGGAAACAGGATGGACCTAAGCTCAATTTGGAGCTTCACGGCAAAGGCTGTGAATACTTATGTACATGTGGTGTCTCAATTTTTTTATTTTTAATAAATTTGCAAAAATCTCAAGTAAACTTTTTTCACGTTGTCATTATGGGGTGTTGTGTTTAGAACTCTGTGGAAAAAAATGAATTGAATCCATTTTGGAATAAGGCTGTGACATAACAAAATGTGGAGAAAGTGATGCGCTGTGAATACTTTCTGGATGCACTGTATTATATACACACACATCCATAATGGTCTGAACACACCAGAATGAATAAAAAGCAAAGTAAATGTAAAAAGAAAGAACACTTCCAACTTATCAGTTCCAGTCCCAGTCCTTGTGAGGCGCTATACAGGCCTATTGTTGGTGTTTCTTGACCCACTTCAACTTCAGTCCTCAGTGTTTGTGTGTCACAGACAGGATGTGCAGCTTTGTTCATCATGGCACTCCGTCTCGTCTTCATTCTCTCCTTCACTACAACCTCCGGTGGGGTCCAGGGTGTGTCCCATAACTGAGCCTGCCCTTTTTAATGAGCTTGTTGATATGGTGGTCCTCTCTTGAAGTGATGTCACCAGCCCAGCACTCCACTTGGCTGTCACAGAGTTGTAGATGATGTGCAGGACGTCACTTCTGACATTAAAGGAGCGCAGTCTCCCAGTCCCTCTGTGTTCTCAGACCAGTCCAACTTGTCCCTGATGTGGACCCCGACTACATGCACTCCCTGAATAGTGACCGGTCAGTTCTTTGGTTTTGCTGATGTTGAGTTGCAGTCAGATCTCCAAGTTCTCCCCTCCGCTGTCTCGACTAGGTGACCTGACCAGCTGTTATTCTTGTAGTCAGAGGTGTGCAGAGTGAAGAGAGAAGTAGACAGGCCTGCTCCTTATTGTGTTCCAGTGTTGCTCACACAGTCCTTGAGTCTCTCACACACAGGGGTCCATTATCAGGACCCCACAGGTTCATCCACCTGCATATCTCGGAGGTGACCCCTTAACAGAGATGGCTGGGTGGTGTTGAAGAACCTCATCCTCGCAGTGTGGCTCGCCTCATGGGGCAGTCAGATATTTTTCCATCCTCCAGTTCAGTCTTTATCTGATTGGCGGTAGACCACCTGCAGCGTGCCCGAGGACCACCCTCTCAAAGGTCTTCACAATTCAGTTGGCCTCCTCGCTTCTCAAATGTCAACTGAGTGTTGTTAAAAGATGAGCTGATGTGACCAACTGGTACACAGGGGTCAGGGGTCCGGGGGGGGGGTCCCCACTGTTTTAAATGCGTTCAAATTCAGAACACGCAGATATTTTTCAAACCACAATAACATTTCTCAGTTTCAACATCTGACAAGTTGTCTTTGTTCCTTTTGCAGTTAAATACGTGTGTTTTACCCGATTTGTGAAAACAGGGTTGTCCCCTGGTCCTGCTCCACTTGTTCCCAAACTGTCCCCAGACTGATCATTACTCAGTTATGTTGACCTCCTTTGTAAGTCACTTTGAATAAAAGTGTCTGCTAAGCAAACAAACGAAGTGTTAAGGGGCACCAATGGACTCTGTCAGCTTACCTGTAAGGCCCCTCGTGACAGACGTCTTGTTCAGTCCCTACCCAGAGTCGCGGTGTGACCCCCCACGCGTGTCCCCTACAAAGCCACCAAAATGGAGCACCTGAGACGTGTCCCGCTCTACAAACTCACAGGACCCACAGAGGCTGACAACCAACCTGCCTGCCTGCACTTACGTCACGGAGATATGGAGACAAGTCACAGCGCTGCCAGCTCTCCTGAATGTGACCAGACAGGATTGACAAACGGCAAAGCCAGCAGAGTGACAGGATGAGTCGGCCTGAACGCCGGCAAGTCTCGGCGTATGTGAGCGGCGTGTGTCTGCAGGCCCGTCGTGCCATTCAGCTAGTCAGACGCGTCGTCGGGTTTTTATCTCTTAACACCAAAACACGGGCAAATATGTGGACTCGGCTGACATGGAGCCCAGTCCAGAAAAAGAAATCGCATTTGAGAACGGCAGGCGACACCATAATAACCCGTGAGGACATAGTAGCCGTGTCTGTGCTCCTCAAATCGAGACAAAAATCACAGACACAAAACTACTGAAATGCTGGCATGGCTGGGATCTTGGGAGTTAAAGTTACCTCATCTGGTTAGGCGCACACTTGAACTACAACAGAGACCACCCAACAACCAACGACTGACAGACCCCATCAGCGGACGCCCTACTTACCTCACCCGAGTTGTAATCGTCTGCATGTGTCAGCCCCACAAGCCCACCATCGACTCTGCTATTTATTAGAGGACATCGTGAAAGGCCTTAAAAGAACACGGAGCCGACTAATAGAGGGGCTCCTACCTTGGGATCCATTTTGTTTTGAGATTCTGCCCCCCCATGTAAGCCCCCTCAGCACATTGTGCATTCATTTCATTCCACATTCACATGCGGAGTGGTGGCTCTGAGGCTAGGGATCTGCACTGGCACTCGGAAGGTTGCCAACACAGAGGATCCTCCTAAACCCCAGTATTCCGTTATAAACAAATTGAACTGTTTCACTAGGATAGATTTACAGCGGGCACGGAAAGTATTCAGACCCCCTTCAATTTTTCACTCTTTGTCATATTGCAGCCATTTGCTAAAATCATTTAAATTAATTTTTTCCTCATTAATGTACACACAGCACCCCATATTGACAGACAAAAAAAAGAATTTTTTGAAATTGTTGTAAAAATTGAAGGGGATCTGAATACTTTGCGTACCCACTGTACCTGATTTACATAAAATAATTTCTCAACTGAGACCCTCCACCTGTGCCCTTGACCCAATACCAACAAATTTTTTCAAAGAAGTATCGGGCGTGCTTATTGATAATGTTCTTGACATAGTAAATTCGTCATTAGATACGGGGGTCTTCCCAGACTGTCTTAAGACTGCGGTAGTTAAACCCCTACTTAAGAAAAATAACCTCGACCCTTCTGCTCTTGAAAATTTTAGACCTCTCTCTAACCTGCCTTTCTTAAGTAAAATTCTAGAGAAGGCAGTCATTATACAGTTAAATGAGCACCTCAATAAACCTGCTATTCTTGATAAATTTCAGTCAGGTTTTAGAACAAATCACAGCACAGAAACTGCACTCGTTAAAGTAGTAAATGACTTGCGGGTAAATGCAGACAGAGGCCATTTATCTGTTCTCATCCTCTTAGATCTGAGTGCCGCATTTGACACCATTGATCATAATATTCTTAGAAATCGCCTTAGTCAATAGGTGGGCCTCTCTGGCAGTGTCTTAAATTGGTTTGAATCCTACCTTGCAGGGAGAAAATTCTTTGTTAGTTGTGGTAATTATAACTCAGACACATGATATCCAATATGGTGTTCCACAAGGCTCTATCCTGGGTCCGCTGCTCTTCTTAATCTACATGCTTCCATTAGGTCAGATTATCTCAGGGCACAACGTGAGCTACCACAGCTATGCTGATGACACACAGCTGTATTTATCAATAGCACCTGATGACCCCAATTCTCTTGATTCACTAACACAATGTCTGACTTGTATTTCAGAATGGATGAATAGGAACTTTCTCAAGTTAAATAAAGAGAAAACTGAAATCTTTGTAATTGGCAATAATGGATACAATGAGGCTATTAGAAATAAACTGGAAACATTAGGATTAAAAGTCAAAACAGAGGTAAAAAGCTTAGGGGTAACCGTTGACTGCAATCTGAATTTTAAATCGCATATTAATCAGATCACTAGGACAGCATTTTTTCACTTAAGAAACATAGCAAAAGTTAGACCTCTTATATCATCGAAAGATGCTGAGCAATTAGTTCACGCGTTTGTTTTCAGTCGACTAGATTACTGTAATGCACTCCTCTTAGGACGACCCAAAAAAGACAGAAATCGTTTGCAACGAGTGCAGAATGTAGCTGCTAGAGTCCTTACCAGGAAAAGAAAATCCGAGCACATCCCTCCAGTTTTGATGTCACTACACTGGTTACCTGTGTCATTCAGGATTGACTTTAAAATTCTGCTTATGGTTTATAAAGCCTTAAATAATCTCGCTCCATTTTATATATCGGAATGTCTGATGTCTTATATTCCAAATCGTAACCTCAGATCCTCAACTGAGTGTCTCCTTAGAATTCCAAGAGCAAAACTTAAAAGAAGTGGTGAGGCGGCCTTCTGCTGTAAAATCTGGAATAGCCTGCCAGTAGGAATTCGCCAGGCTAAAACAGTGGAGCACTTTAAAAAACTACTGAAAACACATTACTGTAACATGGCCTTCTCATAACTTTACTGTAATTTAATCCTGATACTCTGTATATCCAATTCATTATAATAACTATTCATGGTGGCTCTAAAATCTGTACTAACCCCTACTGTCTCTTCTGTTTCCTTTTCCGGTGTCCTTTTGCCACCACCATCTACTCAAAGCACCATGATGTTCCAAAAATGATGGATGGATTAAAAGCCTTCTGTATGACCATCAGCATCAAGTGACTCTGTGAGGACCCTAACTACAAAGAGGACTATTTCATTGATGTTAGGTAGAATGCCCAGAGGGGA
This sequence comes from Erpetoichthys calabaricus, assembly GCF_900747795.2. Taxonomy (NCBI): domain Eukaryota; kingdom Metazoa; phylum Chordata; class Cladistia; order Polypteriformes; family Polypteridae; genus Erpetoichthys; species Erpetoichthys calabaricus. Next base: position 188,096,218 of record NC_041402.2, on the reverse strand, counting down.
CTGGGTGGTCTCGTGGCCTGGAACCCCTACAGATTTTATTTTTTTCTCCAGCTTTCTGGAGTTTTTTTTTGTTTTTTCTGTCCACCCTGGCCATCGGACCTTACTCCTTTCTATGTTAACTAATGTTGTCTTATTTTAATTTCTTATTTTGTCTTTTATTTTTCTTTTCTTCATTATGTAAAGCACTTTGAGCTACTTTTTGTATGAAAATGTGCTATAGAAATAAATGTTGTTGTTGTTGGTTTGCCAATAGGGACTCTGCTCTGTTGGACCCTTGAGCAAGAAGGCCCTTAACCTGCAATTGAATAGTGAGAAAAGCGCTACATAAATTTAAAGAATTATTATTTCAATGGACACTATGAACAGTCCTACTGCACATACAAACAGTTAAAGTGTGTCACACACGTGCGCATGGGAGGCAGCTAAAGGGCTTGAGTGACGGCAGTTCTGAGGCATGCTGGGAGGTGGCAGAGTTCACTGACTCTTTTTCTCCCCATTCCCGGGAGATTCCATCTGGCTCTCTTGACGTCACTTCCGGGACCGAGCCAATGGAAGGAGACCTTACCGGCTCCGGCCCCTGTGATGTCATGTCCGGGCTCACACCAATCATGGGCCCGATTCCTTATGACCTCACTTCCTGTCTTCCCCTTTAAAAGCCTGCCCCTTTTCCCCGATTTCCTCAGTCTTGTCTTGGACTCTGTTGTGAGCACATCAGTGCTGTTTTCAAAAAAGAACGCAATTTTGCAGCCAGGAGAACAAATTATATGGGTGGCTGCTCCAAAACCTTTATCTGAGTATGTCTCGTTATTGGGACAAGTGATAAGATAGGCGACATCAGAACCTTAGGACAATGCAGACGAGAACAGGCCATTAAGGCGCACAGAGCTCGCCAGTCCTGTCCACTTCATTCTTCCAAAAGAACATCACGTCGAGTTTCGAGGGTCCCTAAAGTCCTCCTGTCCACCACACTACTTGGTCACTTATTCCAAGTGTCTGTGCTTCTCTTGTGTTAAGAAAAACGTCCTAATGTTTGTGTGAAATTAAATCTTAACAAGTTTCCAACTGTGTCCCCGTGTTCTTGATGAACTCATTTTAAAGTCACCGTCTCGATCCACTGGACTGATTCCCTTCATCAGTTTAAACACTTCAGTCAGGTCTCCTCTAAATGCTCAGCTCTTTAAATCTTTCCTCATAACTCATCCCCTTGTAGCCCTGAATCAGCCTCGTCGCTCTTCTCTGGACCTTCTCTAGTGCTGCTATGTCTTTCTAGTAGCCTGGAGACCAAAACTGCACCCAGGACTCCAGATGAGGCCTCACCAGTGTGTTATAAAGCTTGAGCAGAACCTCCTGGGACTTGTACTCCACACATCAAGGCACTATATAACCTGACAGTCTGTTAACCTTCTTAATGGCTTCTGAACACTGTCTGGTAGTCGATAGCTTAGAGTTCACTGTGACTCCTAAATCCTTCTTATAAGGTGGACTCTCAATTTTCTGACCGCCCATTGTGTATTCAAACCTCACATTCTTACTTCCTATGTGTAATACTTTACATTTACTGACATTAAATTTCACTGTCCAATAATCTGCTCAAGCCTGTCTGCTGTCCAAGTCCTTCTGTGATTATATAACGGATTCCAAGTTAATAATAATAATAATCCATTACATTTATATAGCGCTTTTCTC